>NW_024721643.1:157500-365000 GCF_018991925.1 Homarus americanus | reverse complement strand
CTGTAGCATAAATATCCTCATCATCTTCTTCAAAAGCACCAACACCAAAAGCCTGAAATTAAACACTTTATAAGAGAAAGTCTTTTACAGATAAAAACATATTTATTTTCATTTGAACATATTCATAGTCTCTCCAATAAGTAGCTAATTATCACTCGTGTGACTCAAGAACAGAAGGAAAATTCCTCGGTATCTTTCAGCAAGCACTGACAGAGAAGGTTCTACAAGGACCACACAGCTTAATACATATTGTATATGCACAGCACTTGTAATAAGAATTATTAATTGAGACAGGCACAAAGCATGAACAAAATAATTTTTTATTTTTTCATGTTGGTGAAACATGAAATGTACAAAGCAGCACTTTTAATTGTGCATAGTTCTTCTGTGTACAATGGGGAGGGGGCACCTAGTTATGGTTATACCCAAAGGCTGCCAACAGGTAATAATGGCTAACCCACACAAGCGTGGAAAATGGCTGAAAACCATTGATGATGATGATTTAACAATATCATCATTAATGAACAAATTATACAAGACACTAGTAAGAGCACAACACTTTATGGTGATGCAATGAGAAAATAGTACAAACCGTGTAATCATGCTTAGTCTATGTATGTATTCTTGTGCAGATGGAATATACAGTACAGTAAAGTACAGTACAGGGTACTCAAAAGACATCTAGAGTTACAGTATTCCTACAGTAAAGTTGATATTATAGCATAATACAGTATTTACTTGCAACATCATCTTGGAAACAAATGAAATCAATATTTAAGTATCATCCCGTGTTACTTACCTGCCCCTTTATAAGAAGTTTCTTCTTTTTTTCAGTCATGACCAAGGGAGATGGATCAAAGAGGTTTATGTGCCCACCAAGTACAGAAGTACGGTCCAAAGGTTTGTAGCCAAGGCCAAACTGGTCTACCTTGGGTCTTGTCAGGCAGAGGGTGTCAACATCATCAGGAGCAAATGTAACATCTTGCATATGTGTTTCATCTCCTTCACTGCCACTGTCAGAATCTAAAAAAAATATTTGAAAGTAAGAAAGAGGATTAAAACAAAATTACTTGTATTATTGTACATAATGCATAATATATGCTCGCAATTAATATTATTGTACCTATTCATGATGAATTTAAACAATCTCTGATTATTAATTGAATACCTTCTATTGAGCCCCGAGGTCCCTGGCAGCCATGCATTCTCTCTTTTTCCTTGCGTGATGACCGTTTTTGGTGTCGGCTTATGCGAGGTCCAACCCCTTGCCCTGGTCGCCAACCAAGATGACGCAGAAGTTTCATTCCCATTGTCTCTCTAAAATAAACACCCAAAACATGAAACAAAATACTGTAGATAAATTTTATATATAAATATTTAAAGTACTGTATAGTGTATATGCAGTATTCCTGATTAAATAAGAAAGTACAGTATAGTAGAATATGGTATAATAATTTAAACAATATTGGGTCCAACTCGATACAGAGAAGAATACAGGAACACCCTGGTTCAGGTCTTCAAGTCTTACATTTCATACATCGTCCTCAGATGTAATTCAACTCTGCAACTCTCTTGGCCTTTTACATTTTACGTCAAAATTTTCTACACAGATGAACAAGAGTATTTCTGTATTCCCTGCATTGTGTGATGGCAAGGAATAATATATTCTGCTGGTTGTGGGTCATCAGATAACAAAGGGTCAAACTTCAGCTATATTTTGTTGGAACAGAATTATATTGTCAAAAGAACATTACAGCATCTATTTTGTGACATTCAGTTGAAAATTCTCGGAGAAATTGATCTCTCAATCTTTTCATCATATTCAACTCGATATTGTAGACAGACAGACCAAGTGCTATATCCCCGCTTCTAGGCAAGTAGAACAGAAATTTAAATACAGTACTGTACAGTACTTGCCTGCTCGGCCTCAGAATATCTTCAAGGACTGGTGTTCCTGGAATAGGTCCACTTGGATCTAAAACTCTTTTTCTTTTCATCTGTTCACTGTCATCAAAGTTTGCTGAAGTTTGGATTCCCTGGGGTGATATTCCATGTGCTGCCATATCCTATAATGAAAATTTACATTATGAATATTTCAGTCAATTTAAATAACTGTAGAGAGGATGTTTTATTCATAATTTGTGAGTTTGTCAGAATACATTTTCAGTTAAGATGAACAGTTTGGATCACATTTGGTTAATACAGTATAGATAACAAAGACCCTTCCCTGGGAGACACTGTACAGTACAAATAATATCTTGGTACTGTACTGTGCTTTAGAGACTCACTACATGTTACACCTTTAATCAATATAGTTGTGTTACCTAATGGACTTTTATGACATGTTATGAATGTAGATGGTGATGACAGCTTTATGTAACACAAGAAATAGAAATACTGTACTGTAGATGTACCTGTATCTTCTAGCTGTAATGTCTGACAAAATGAATTTTCTTTGCCTTAATAGCTTACTGCAAGTCTTCCTTATTCTTTTTTTCATATCCCTCAGGTGAAAATACATATGAAAAGCAAATTCCAAATAAAACCTATACAGTACAGTATTCAACCTTTAACTGTCTTTACGTATGAGAACATTTTAATAATGTTTCTTAAGTTCCTAAGAACTCTGTCAGTTTTATAGGTGTTGTCTATTTACAGTTAGCATGGACTATGACAAGAGCAGACAAGTGTTGGAGACAAATGAAAATACAACTCATCCCTGGTTAACTTTACCTCCTCATCCCTGGTTAACTCTACCTCCTCATCCCTGGTTAACTTTACCTCCTCATCCCTGGTTAACTTTACCTCCTCATCCCTGGTTAACTTTACCTCCTCATCCCTGGTTAACTCTACCTCCTCATCCCTGGTTAACCTTACCTCCTCATCCCTGGTTAACTTTACCTCCTCATCCCTGGTTAACTTTACCTCCTCATCCCTGGTTAACCTTACCTCCTCATCCCTGGTTAACCTTATCTCCTCATCCCTGGTTAACTTTACCTCCTCATCCCTGGTTAACCTTACCTCCTCATCCATGAAATCGTGAGGCTTGGATTGCACATTTGTGGCCCGCTGGCCCTTAGAGGACACAAATGTTGAGGGTGTCCATCCCTCTTTTGTCCCCACAGAGTTGAAGTATCCAGCCGAGAACCCACCAGTAAAGGCTCCATGGAACCTAAGAGAAAAAAATCATAAACAGTTGCAACACTACAATCCATATTCATTATGTACATAATGTACTGGATTTAGAATACATTTTATTGTTAAAATTACAGTAGAGTACCTATAGTTTCTCAAGTATTTATCTACATACCAAAGCTGATTTTTAGTCCAATGAGGAATATATACTACATCTTACCTTCTCCGACCTTGTTTGTCTCGAACAAACTGATCCTCAATCCGTGGAGCTTTGCGAGCCCGTACTTCATCTGCGAGAGAGAAATTAAGAATGGCTAAAGTATATATTGATTTCATTGTTTGTTTCCTGTTCTTCAAAAAGGCACATCCATTGTATGTAGTGTTGTTCAATACTGTATTACATGATTTTAACTTGTGGAGTAGTCTTATGTACATAATGTTATCAAAGGCCTGCATTAGGTCAAAGTATGCAACATCCATTCCATATCCATCATCCAATATTTCAGTCCAATTATCCAACATTTTAAGGCACTGCAAGACTGTAGATTGGCCAGATATGAACCCATACTGTAACTTGAATTCAATTTATTCGTAGTGACAGCCATATGCCAAAAATCACACGGGATATAGGTGCGGCAGCCATATTGAAGGACTGTGTTGTTAATGGTTAAGTTAGATTAGGTCAGTTAGAGAGGTCATCTTAATAACTATCAGTGTATAGTCTTCCGAATATACATCGACGTTTTGCATACAGGTGCCGTACCTATTTCCAGTGGCTAATCTAGTTTTATTTAGCTGGATCATAATATCTTCCCTTATTAGAGATTTAATTATTTTGCACATGACAGATCAAACCTATTGCTCTGTAATTTCCAGAATCAGCCATTCCCCCCTCTCCCCCTTTTTTAAAACTTTGTTGTTATTTGAGTATTATTTGAGTTTCGGTCATCCTGGGAATCTTGGGAATTTAGGTTAGGTTAGGTAGGCTTGGATATCTAAATACAAGGATGATCCAAAATCTAATTTTACCGTTATTTGTGCAGTTTTACATTCTGGGGCAACTCCTTCCCCCAAAGAGTACTAAAAAATATTTCCAGCGGTTTGGCTACCACTGGTGCACACTTTTTAATAAGACAATTATGATCAATGGAGAGATCCTGTATTGGCTGCTGGCATTCTTCCTTTGGCGTGGCCACGTCTAGCTTAGGTAGCCATTAGGTAAATAATGGAAAGCATACTGTCAGGGGATTTAATTCTGTATGACCGAAGCACAGTGTGGAGTATTGGGACCACACAATACGATATGAACTTTGCAAACTTAACCAAACGAACTTAATTTTTCCTTCGTTGGTTAATGTCAGATGCAGTTTAGTCTCACAACTGAGTGGGGAAGAAAGTTAGTGATACTTCAGCCTCTTCTATGTAAGTTGCTGCCATTTTCTTATATTGTTATACCTACCTTCATCAAGCTCCTCTAGTGGTGTACCATAATAGGCACTGTCCTCCTCGTCACTGTCACTCATGTCTTAACGCCTCGGTGCTGCTGCTGTGTTGTCGTCTTGTTTACGTTTATGAAGACAAACACCTTTCAAAACTTTAAAGTACATTTATATGTCGTTATTTGTTAAAAAATCTTTGCTTTAGCACATGATTTCAATAATAAATGTCAATATTTTAACAATTATTATTATAATAGAGTTTACATATATTTTAAAGGATGCATTACCATCAAATGGGATTCTAAATTATAACCAATTAATTAAAAAAATACGGATTAAAGAAGAAATCAACAAATGTCTTTATATAATTAGAAAATTAATAGATATATATCTGAATGGCTATATATTTATTACTGGTTGCTATGGAAGGCTTTCTGTTTAGTGCATATGTTACCAACAATATTGAACATAGTTATATATTCCTTAATATTTATGAATAACTTAGTATTTATATATATTTATTTATAAATTTAAAATAGTTTCTACAAATTAAGTGCAGAGAAAAGTGGATAAAATATAAATAAACTATTATCGGCAGCATTTGGGCAGAGTCTTGGTGATGTATTATGATGTTGTTAGGGACACAGTCTGAGGCTCCCAGGCAAGATGTTCAAGAAACGTAAAACCTCTAATATTAGGCAACGACGATTAAGTGAAGATGATGGTGGGGGAGAAAGTGATGCTATGGCTGTCGCTAGTACTGATGATAGTAATTCCAACTTCGCCACTACCATCAAAAAAGAGAAAAAGAAGGCAAAAGAGAAGGTTGAGCCAAAGAAGCAATCTATCTTAAGTTTTGAAGACGAGCTTGAAGGTTAGTGGATTTAGAAACTATAAATTGGTAATATGTTCCAAAGTTCGTGTTGGAGTAAAAATGTAAAAAAAAAACCCTCTATTATATCATTTGAAATGGTTAAAATCTAGATTAGTTGTTCACTGTTATTTATAAGTTAACGCCATGAAATATGTATCATAAATGTTCCTCAGACTTATTAAATCCATTTCAAGGTTAATTTATGCCAGACCAGGAGTTCTATTACTAAAATATATTTTTTTGTTTTTCATTGTGATTTGATCGAATATGACCTATAATTTTGGGGCTAATGATAAGTGACGTCATTTTAGGATAGTAGCCAGGCTTTAGTTAGGGTAGGTTAGGTTGGGGCAGTTAGCACCAGAAACGTAGGACAGATTCGTTCAAATCACAACAAGAGCCATAGGAAAACCATATTTTGCATGGAAAATTTTAAACCTGGCCGCGATCATAAATTAACCTAAACGACTGCTTTAACGCTAGGACTAACAATGAATCCTTTCAAAGTGGGCAGGACTTTGAAGATGAGGGAAAATATAGTGATAAAACACATAAGAAATAGAACCTCTTAGAACATTTTGAGGTAGTAAGCAGCTACCAAACAGGGAGGTACCCACCTGCGAAGATATTGGAAGCATAATGTGTTGTCTAATGGTAGACCCTGCTGATATATGGCATCACAAAAATTGTGACCAATTCCCAGGTTGCTGATCTGACTTTCTGCCACATTTACACACAATTGTAGGGTTTTAATTGCTTCTCTTACTTTGACAACACAACATACTGTACATACAGTACTGTATATAATTTCTCATTGATTTTTTTTTAATTTTTGTATTTCTTTATACTGTAGTTCTTTATTATTATTATTACAATATTATTATTATCATTATTATTTACTTTTTATTATAAATTTTATTTACTATGAATTATTATTATTTAATTTTTTATTTTTTATTTTTATTATACATTCAATTTACTACTGTACAATATACTATTTTTTTTTTTTTATATACATATATAAAACTACTACTACAACTATTATGTGGCCTCCAGCCTCCCTCAATAGTTATACCTTCCCCACCATTTTATTACCTTAATATTAAATATCATAATACATAAGTAGCTATCCTAGCTGTGTTGAGTTAGTTGAGCCGCAGATCTATGCGGCATTCAGTGACTGTAGCTTCGTAGTCAATATCTGCAACTGTTGTCGGGTTTGGGGCCCATGCTCTCGTTCCCCTGAGGCAGAGCAAAGCTGACTGAAGGAGAGAGAAGGACAGTGGACATCTCATCCAGGCTGTAACATAACTTCTGGGTTGCTGCTTCTGTTTGGATATCACCTCCGCGAGTCTGGTGTAGAAGCATCTTGCACTTGGTCCCATCCCACCAGAAGTTGTGAACACTAGAGGAGTGAAGCTGCCTTGATCAACGTTCTGAATTCTCTCCCCTATGCCCTTATCTTGTCGTTCTCGTTCCTCCTGTGTGCAGCATTGAGAGCTAAGTTATGGTGACATGCGGCCATGGGATAAAAAATCCTGATGTCGAAGAAGGCTCGCTGTCCCAGCGTCCAGAATCCTCGAGCACTGACGTCAACACGGGCTTCGTTGGATGTGTTCGAAGTCCTATGTTGGAAAATCTCACCATCTAATGGAAGGAGGGTCGGTTCTACCCTGCCATCACAGCAGATTTCCTTCAACATATTTGCTGTGAGATCCCTTACTTCGTCATGTCTCATGCATATGAAGCCCCCTTTCTTGCACACCATGGCGTGATCGACATCATAGGAAGAGCCACACACGCATTGGGAGGGCAAACCTTCTATTGGCCTACCGTACCTTAGAACATTGGCATCTGTAAATTCTTGTTTATTGAGATTGAAACCATTTGCCCTTATTGGTAACGAAGTTAACCAGTTCGAGGCGCCCACCTGCGCTATAGCTACTTTTTTTTTCAAATTCTCTGGTAATTGCAGCAACAGTTGCTGCAACTTATCACTTTGGCCGTGCTGTCATTCTGTCGTAATGGACCTTCTAATCTTGGTTACTTCACTGGTATCCACCTCCCCTGTTGCATTTTGAGCTATTATGTGGTCCGTGAGGGCTGCCGTGAGCTTAACTGAGTTTTGATGTTTGGTGGCAGCAATCTCCTCTGGATTGGTCAAGCCTATTCCTCCCAGTCTCGGTGGTAGTGCAAGGAGTGATCTTTCTGCTGGGGTTAAGTGAGGGCATTTTCGCTCCCCAGGTCCCAATGTGGGTCAGTGACCTGTGCCCAGGTGGGCTAATCTCCGTTTAAAAAAAAAATAGCCATTAAGAACCTATGTTATAACTTATTTGGTAATTTCTGGGTTGTTCAGTTTTGTTCATATCATTATAGTATAAGTATTTTAAAAGATGCATTAACTTTTTATTTAATTATAAGTAAAAAGAATTATCTATCTATAATCATAAATCATCTGTAGTGGACAGGGCTTGAAGGATGAGGGAAGTTGCAGGGTAAAACACTGTGAAAAATTGGTCATATGACACTAAAATGGTGTCTCTACATACAGTACTTTGTATGTGAAGAAATTAAATTTAGCGTAAATACTCCCAATAATCTGCCGAGGCAGCACGTGTTGTTATCTGGTCTGTTGTTTACAACCGACCCGCTCAATCCGAGCGTACTCTCACGTCCACAAAAAACGTAAAATTACACTATGACACTTCAACAAAGTTGCTTTCATTGGTACCAGATATCAAAATAAGTACTTTCTGTTTAATATGGCGGGGATCTGGGTTAGGTAAGGATGGGTGGGTTGTTTTAGTTGGTTAGGTCAGGTTGTATTAGTTTCTAGTAAATGTTGCCTCTTAAAATACTTACTATAATGATAAGAAATTCCACCTACCATTGTATGATCTGTTTCTCATATGTAACTGATGAAGTTCATTCTTTTTCAGCTGATGATGGCATCATCTTCCAGGAAAAGAAGTCTAGTTTAAGCTACAAGCTACGGAAAGAAATGAAAAAGGAGAGAAAGGAAAAGCGAAGAGAAGAAAAGGAGAAACAGAGACAAGCAGAAGGGAAAGATAAATTTCGAGATAAAGACAAGAATGGAGGACCAACTGTGTCGGAATTGGTAGGGTGACTGTTGCAGTGTGACCATTCCAAGACATAACTAAATGCCACCATATTTACTTGGTTGACATCCTCAGTTACACTTTGAAGTATCACAGAATAATTATTTGCCTATGCTGACCTGTATCCCTGTTCCTCTGCCTCTCATCTCTCCTATTATCCTTTTATCTTTAAATTTTCATTTTCTTATGCCTCTACATTTATTCAACTAAGTCAGGGTGGTTCATTCATTTGTCCACAGGCTATTTCTGTGGTGATGAACGCAAGCAGAAAATTTTCTCACTGAAATCTCATCAAATAAAGAATCCCGTCAAAAAGTGTGAATTTCATGAAGGCTTTCTTTACTGTACAGTATAAGCAACACTGTGATGGGTGTTGCTACAGCATTTACAGCAGTGACTGTTCAGAGTTGAAATATATACTGTAACAGTTCATACTCGGGGAGCTCACACACTTCAGTGAAATCTATGAGCAGTATGAAAATATACAGTTGTGTGCTGTCAGGAGGTTGGACCACCATGGTCTAAGTGCTTTAACATTTGATTGTTGTATTAATACTAATGAATTTGATAGTGATTAGAGAAGTCCATCAATCGTACAGTACAGGTCGATCCTCCTTGGTCCGGCTCCACCTGTGGCCCAGCAAAATTTTTTCGTGTCATGTTTTTTTTTTTTTTTTTACTCTTTCTCTATGTGTATTTCCTAATGCACATAGCTTAAAATTGTGTAACAAAACTAATACACTGATACGATGGCTTATTCACGGTTTTGCCTATTTGCGCAATTCCTTGGAACCTAACCCCAGCGAATAACAAAGGTTTACTGCACAGTACTGTAAATGAGTAATATTTTTGAGGGGTTAAATTTTATGCATTACCGTGGATTAGTTACAGTAAACAATAGCCATCCGTACAGCCCTTTTATCCTGGGCTCCTCTACTGTACCCCTAGATTCTCTCTTTACATTCCTACATGAAGAGCAGAATTTCATTCACTATACAGTATATGTCACTTGAAGTCTACAAATACTTGATGCAAATGAAAATGTACGGATTATTGTCTTTTTGTTTCCATCTGTTAACATCGCTGGTGGCATTGTTGGCATGTTAGATTAGTCAGTGTAGCCACATCCCTTTTAGACCTCTTGCTCCCAGGCCGAGCTGTGAGCTGTTATGGTTATTTTACAACTCGTAATTTTGGGTAGATATAAATAACTTTTTTTTTTACTCCTTGTTATATGTACAGTAATACAGTATGTGCAAAAAAAAAGTAAAAAAACACAAAAGAAGTAAACATATCTTTGTGTACGAATGAACACGCTGAGTGGGGAAAGGGGGAGCAGTGTGAGGGAGCCCTGTTGCTATGGAGTAGGCAGAGGCAGCGTCCCAACTGGGCTACATTGCTATGACGAGCAGCTAACGTTACTGAGGTTTTGTGTACATGAACTTGTATAAATTTTTATACAATAATTTAATGGCCACCCATGGTTCAGAAAATTCTATGGTCTGGCTCTAGTCAGGTCCCGAGGGTGCCAGATTGGTGAGGTTCAATCTGTGTTTTGAAGTAGTAGAGGCTTTGGTTATATACACAAATATTGCAGATGTAAAGAATAATGGTATTATCACATTTAGACAATGAGTAGATGTGCTAATTGGAGTTTTGCTATTAATGCACATGGCATTGATGATAGATGTTTTGGGGGTCATGTCTATATAATATGCCATGTCAAAGTGTTTATATGAGGTACCTTTTTATGTGCTTATGTCATGATTACATAGCTGTTAGTGTAGTTTTTGGAAGTGTGTAAGGTTTTCCATCCTGATTAGGATGTTGACACTTGCAGTTGGAACTCCTCAGTGTCTAGCAAGTTTTTATAGTGTGAGCCATCCAGGACATTCATAAAGTTAAAAATGATTGATTAATCCTGAAATCCTATCATAAAGTGAACTGGGTTTGGTGGCTGGATGTCCTTCTTCCTCCCAGGGTAGTTGGTAGGCAGCTGGAACTGAGGGTGGTTTTTACACACCTGCTGGCTGGACAGATGACACTCCTGCCTTTAAATGGCAACTCTTGCTTCCTGGTTACTGTAAGGAGATATAACTAATCATTTGTTTAATCCCACCCACCAGTCAGAGGTTAGTCTGGATACACCCCTGTAGACGAAGCTGGCAACTGATGTATAACATAAGCCACTTAGTCTGGTCTCAGAAAATGGGATTTCAAGATCAATGTCATTTTTAAACTGTATTGCAGCAGTTAGTTATGTTTATTCTGGTAATGTCACATCTCCTGGACCATACAGCTGGCAATTTATTTATTTTTTTTTTGGGGGGGGGGTTGTACTTTTCATTTGAATTCTGAAGAAAAACAATATTATTTACATGATTCTATTTGTGTGAACGTGTTAATAATAGTTTTGAAGTTGATGGATGTAACTTAGAAAAGCAGATGCAAGTATCCTCTGGAGTTATCCTTAAAGTATATTTTGGTTCATAGTCATCTTAAGGCACACCAAATTCTCCCACTAATGAAGTAAGGTAATTTCAGGATGAGCTTGGTATAAGAATAGTAAATGGTCGAGAAGCAGAGAGTATTGGTGCCAAGCCTGGAGATTCTGACGATGAATCTGGTACACCTGGGAAGCACAAATTCAAATCCAAAAATATGAGGACGGCACAATCCTTGGACCCATGGAAAAAGATGCTTCAAAGTAAGTTGCTGTATTTTGTTGAATTTAGAAATATATACAGTAATGATAGTGGAGTCATTTAGGCAAGAGAAATTTCTGTGCACAGTACAGTATGTGAGCATTAACTTTACAGTGTATTTACATTTAGAGTTTGTTTTAGGAATTTATATAGTCGTGTTTCCATACTGTATTTTGAAGAATACTGTATAAGCCACCTCTATTTCTAAGCTGCAGGGTGAGTATTGGACAGAATTCATGCAAAAAATTGACCTTAAATTATAAACCGGGTTTGAGGGATTCCGGGTAACCGAGATATTACTACAGTATATTTGCTAGCATAAAATTTTAAAATGCAGTACAGTCGGCCCTTAACATACGTGGGGGTTACGTAACAGAGATACCCGTGGATGTTAAAAATCTGCGTATTTTTGCTGCCCCTCTCCCCCCCCCATGTCCTTATTTACTGTATATACCTGTGTGTAGTTCGAGTTTTTAAGACCAAATTATTTGGCAAAAAATTGGGGGTCGACCTCTAAACGGGTAATAGTTTCGTTAGGTTGAAAAATATTTACCAGTAACTACCAGTAAACAATGGAAACGATGCACCAACGCACCACCAGCTGTGAGTGTCAGTACAGTTGCCAGGGCAGATCTCTTGCGTCATCATAGCAAGCCCAAAGTAGCCAAATCCATGGTATGGTAGCACAGGACGATGTAAAACATGAAGTATTCATTTATTAAAGTTTATTTATAGATACTGGACATAAATTTTTGTTCATTACATTTGAAACATCAATCTTTGTTAATTAAATTTGAAACAAAAGAAAACTATGATACCGTATTTTCATTAAAATATTACATCACAAGTATATTTTACCTTAACTGTGACTGAATGAATATACGTATTCTCAGAAATAAATATGGAAATATAATATTTTTGCTGGAATGACGTACATATTACAGTGGAAAGTGGGATAAAATCATGATGAAAACAATGACTTTTGCTTTCTTTCGTTATTCAAAAGATTTTACCGTAATCGCTTTTCGAATGGTTTTCAGTTAAAAAACTGTTGTACTCGTACTGTATTACAATAATATTCTATCCTATTATTAGCCTTATAATCCCACAACTGAAAACCATTCGAAAAGCGATTACGGTAACATCTTTTGAACGAAAGAAAGAGAAAGTCATTGCTTTCGTCACAATTTTATCCCACTTTCCACTGTAATACGTACATCATTTCAGCAAAAATATTACATTTCCATGTTCTCAGAAATAAATGGTAGTTTCGTTGAAAGGTAATGTACAGTATTTAATATTAAAATGCAAAAATAGCTATAAAAACAATTAATATTGTACACCCGTAATGTACTGGCTGGCATCTCCACTCGTCCCTGCTCCTGTGTCCAAGGTCACCACTCCTCCCAACTCGCTCCCTCCGCTCCCTCCTCCGCCTCCTCCACCTCCTCACCGTCACTACTGCCGACAACAAACACAAATGTTTTGTGAATAACTGCACCTCCACTTCCTATGTACAGTACTGAACTGTACTGTGCTGTGCATTTTTACAAACAATAAACATGGCAAGAAAAGCTATTAAAAAAAGAGATAAAAATTTCACTTTACTGTACAGTACCTATCCTCGGCGACAGGACAGGGGTCATCGGGCTCATCGTCACTCAATTCCATAACGGGTGGTGAAGTGGGGGCGACGGTGGATTCAGCTGCTTCCTCACTGCCGCCAGTGATTGATGGTGTTAAATCTCTCCTTCGGTGATCAAAGAACATGGTGATGGGGAGTTGTCGTCTCTTTCTTTTCATTTCTTCCATGATGTTTTTGTATGGAGCAAAAACGTCATCCATCCCTCGCATGAATTTCAGGGCACGCACCATGGAGGGGTCGATACTATAGGCCAGGTTTTTCAGTGCCTCAATATTCCTGGTCATCTCCCCCAACTTCTCCAACGTTATTTCTTGGTGCTCTTCCTCTTCCTTGCCTGAGTCTACTAACTCCTGTAGATCCTCCTCGGTCAGCTCAGTGTCGTGCTCTTCAATTAGCTCCCTAATCTCGTCCTCTGCCATGTCCTGGAAGCCTTCAGCAGCCACTTTCCTTGACAGTGCCAGGGTCTTTCTGAATATTTTCATTAAAATCCATCAAAATCATTTTCCTTGTCATCGTCTTAAGCACCAAACAGCTCCTCCCAGTCTTCTTCTTGAACAGGGCTAGAGGGTACGTGTTTTTCGAATCGTTTTCAATTAAAAAAATGTTACAGCACATGTATATTTTACCTAAACTGTGCCTGAATGAATATATTCTCAGAAATAAATAGTAGTTTTGCTGAAACGTGATGTATTTCAATGTAAAATAGGATAAAATACATGACGAAAACAAAAGACTTTACCTAACCTTCCAATGTTCAAGAGATGTTACTCGTTTTTTTTTAATAGTTTTCGGTTAAAAATACTGTTATATTACAATGATATTCTATTCATACTGTGCTTGATATACTACATTCACGGAAATGTAATATTTTTGCTGAAATGACGTACGTATTACAGTGGAAAGTGGGATAAAATCGTGACGAAAACAATGACTTTCGCTTTCTTTCGTTCAAAAGATTATTACCGTAATCGCTTTTCGAATGGTTTTTAGTTAAAAAAACTGTTGCATCACAAGTGAATTAGGATAGAATATTATTGTAATACAACAGTTTTTTAACTGAAAACCCAAAAGAAAGTGAGTCATTGCTTTCGTCACTTTTCACTGTAATACGTACGTCATTTCAGCAAAATATTACATTTCCATATTCTCAGAAATAAATAGTAGTTTTGCTGAAACGTAATGCATTTCAATGTAAATTAGGATAAACTACATGAAAACAAAAGACTTTACCTCACCTTCCGATGTTCAATATATGTTACTCGTTTTTTTTAGTAGTTTTCGGTTAAATTACTGTTATATTAGTGATATTCTATTCATACTGTGCTTGATATAATACATTCACGGAAATGTAATATTTTTGCAACTACAATGCTAATGTCAACACAAGCGTGGTTACAGCGAGACTGACTGAGTGAGGAGAGCTATGCGTGTGTGTGTGAGGTTGCGGGAGCGGGCGGTGTCCCGTGTTCGGTGCCGCATGCGAGTTGAGTGGCGCGCGATTTGAATGTACTTCAATTACTTCAATGTACAGAATATTCCTCCGGCGGGGCAATCCGCATATTTGTAAATCCATGTATGCTAAACCCGCGTATGTTAAGGGCCGACTGTACTGTATACGTCGACAAAAAAATTATTGACATAGTTATTGGTTGCTTTCATAACATCTCTAAATAGGGTAAGTTGTTGCATAGTTCTGTCAAAGAGTAAAACTGGATTCAAAGGACTCCATGGGATTCTAAACAATTTTGGTACAACATTATCTATTACATCTGAAGAATGTGAATGTTACATATTATGTAATACAGTACAGTATTCATATTCCTTTGATGTAATAGATAATTTTATATTTTTTCACCCAAAATAAAAAAGATGATTTAGAAGATACAGTATTGTTAAATTACTGTATCATACAATTGAAAACCGTAAATATACTTTGTTTCCTTCATATTAGCTTGGTTCTCATCGATAAGCAAAATATGCCTTTACAGGTAATTTCAGGTGGGGGATTAAATATACTGCTCATCTGTCTTCATTTTTATTTGTTCTACCTGTGTAAGTAAGCAAAAAAAGTGAGTTTTTATTACTGGCCAAAGTAAGGAACTTGAGAAGGGGGACATAACATGCTAGATTTTTCATAGAAATTGTGATTGCAGAACTCATATGCTTCACTAACAGATTCATCACAGTGAAAAAAAGGACTTGCATGATGTAAATAAACAACAATTAATTTTTAACTTGTTTGGGAAGGTATATACTGTATATATACCGGTATTAATTTGTCTTTTCATTTAGGGTTATCAAAAAGGCTGTCATCTAAGTAGTCTTTTTGCCTTCTGAGGAGTACTAGTTGATCCCTTTTACTGTGTCTGTGTATTTCAAGATTTATACATGAATTTATTTGGTTTCTGGATTATCTTAGGTGGTCAGATTCCTGATGCCAATATGATACATGCTATCCGGAAACAAAGACAACAGGCCAGAGAGCAAGGAGACGTGATTCCGTTGGATGAAACCGTCAGGTAAGACTGGACATCTTGAGATGGCTCTTTTGAATAGGTACAGTACTGTATATGTATTTGAAAATTTCTATGACTTAAAAAGCCTTCATGTATACTGTAATTTGTATTAGATATAAAAGGGACGTCTCCTCAGTTACTGTTTAGTGATATATAATTAATTTTTGTGTTTAAATCTTACACATTTTACGTGCAGAGTTGAGGAAACAAAAGGTCGTCTTGTACGTGACGATGATAATGACCGCAGTGATGATGAAGATGGTGAGTCTCGAATGGATTTCTCTGTTAACCAGCAGGCACGAGACCGGCAACAGCGGCAAGAGGCATTTGATGCAGCTCAAGGTATAGCATCACCTGAGTTCTTTTGCCAGTGCTCTTTAAATGGTGTATATTTAGTAAGTCAGTTTTCCTCTGTAGCTTTATGGTTTCAGTTAACTCTGGTTTCCATATTTTTGCAGAAACAGTTGTGTTTCTTATTTTGTGCTCTATTTTAATAATGTTACCAAGGAAATATATGAGACATCATTTGTAATCAAAATTGTTTTACAGTTTTCTGAAATTATATTCTTAAATTTGGACAAAGAATAGTGTGACCTAACTGGCCAGATCAAACAAATAATTTCTGAGAAGAAGAGAAAAAGTAAGAAACAGGAAAATTAGGGATTCTTGTATTTAGAATGGTCCACGGATCATTGGCCAAGAACTAGAGTCTAAATGTTGGGGTAAGATTGTAATAATTACTGGAAGACTGAAGGCTAAGCAGAAAGACTTGCTATGTAGCACAATTTTCTTCAAAATATTTTTCAGTTTGCATGGTATAGTGTGGGCTGTTTCTCTTCACCAAGACAGGAAGCTAATTCCCTTGTAATAGATATAATAATTACACCCAGATGCACATAGACAAGTTTATAATACTGTACGTGGTTTAATATTTGTATGAAAAATTGAAAATTAGGGCTGTGTTGTGGAAAGTGACCACCATAGCAAAATAATTCTAACAGATAGAGAATGAATGACAGCATATGTTTGTGTTGCTCTTGATTCTGGCTACTCTGCACTTTAGCTGGAAAAGGTTTTGCAATGGGTGAGAATTTATGCTACTCAATCTTCCATTTGGACCTAAACAAAGCTTGTCTGATGAGGCTTTCACATGCTCTTGAGGGATGCCTGTACCCTGTATTGTACTTGGGGCTAACACCAATCCTTCCTGCCCCCTTCTGGTTGCCTTTTAAGACCCAAATCCCTAAGCCACTGGAAGTTTTTTCTCACATATACTCATCTTTGACTCATTCATAAAAAGTATAGACAATTTGGCATACCCCTGCTGTTGTAGTCTTTATTGTTGCTATAAATGTTTTATGTCCAGATGGGCTTGCAGGCAAAATTGATGTTGTGTAACAACATTTGTAATTTTGAGTCCTGATGCTCATCAAATTAGGAATGAAATGTGTTAATTAAGCATGTGGTTCTGGGATTTAGATATGTACCTTATTGTTATGTTTGATTCTTCAAGAGGGCGGTAGTGATAACAGCGATCATGAACGGGAATGGGAGAAACAGCAGTTAATGAAGGCTGGAGCAAATGCAAAGGTATGTGTACAATGATGAGTACGGTAGTTTGTGATTTGTAAACTTTAATCATGTTATTTGTCTTGTAAATTTTGCCTGTGCTAAACTGCTCAGAACTTTAAGGAAAAGAATAATTTTAACTGCATAACCCCCAGTCTCCAGAATTGTCATTGTATTTGATAAGCCCCAAACATTGGTCCCTCCTGAATGGAGGGAATAAAAGGAAGCCTTTAGAGAGGCTAGTATTAGAATTTGCACATTACTTATTGTGGCAGGTGAAAGAGGGGTCCATCATGGGTCTGTCTTGAGCCCCTTTCTGTTTTATCATGGCCATAAAATGTTGATAAACCATAAAAAGTAACAAAAGAGTTAAATTTATGCCATAAATTTGTTTTTTGGTGACAATTGCTCAGCTAATTTAATTGAAAGATGGTAGGCTGGCTAGGGACTCATATAGTCCCTCGTAATTGTTCAGATGCAGGTGACAAAAAGGGTAACAGTAATTGCAGGAATCGTCCTGGCAGGCATAATGCAACTGTTGCAGGAATCATTTCAAAGGGTTTGTAGGCTTTACTTGTTCCTGGTTGCATGACTGGGGTAACCTTTAATATATGGGCTCGTATATCCAACCTTTCTTCACAGTTCTTAACTGGCGGCTGAGGATATCCTATTCCACCCCTCCATCCCCGCATGTGCACAAAATGGAACACAAGGGACATGAAATGTCCACTGACTGTGGCTGCTGTTTAAGGGTTAACCTTATACAGTAACTTCAATGAAAGCTAATTTTAGGGAATATTTTTAGGAAAAAATCACCTTGTACACTGGCAAACACGTTACATTGTGTGTACTTGAAGCTTGAAAACCTTTCTACTCGTGAATGCTACAGTTTTGACCTAAGAATATTTTCCAGGATATTTTTTAGAGAATTGTGACCGGGAAGATTTGGATCATGAATTTTTTTATCATAATTCAATTTTGGCTTTTGACTGGTGAATTACAAATAAAAAACCCCTAATTGGGTAGGGTATGCTGTTGATATACCGTATTAAGAATGTGGTAAAATAAGTTAACTATTTTTTAACAGGTGGCTGCAGTTGGCGATGGAGAATTGAACCAAGAAGCTGGCGACCCCACTGCCATTCAGTACACCCCACTTGATAATGGAGCAGCTCTTGGGAACCAGGACCAGAAGCTGTGGGGCACTGAGACACTCATCCCTGCATCCTCTGCATCACTTCCTCGCCCAACCAACTACCAGGCAGAAGGGATCATCAAACGACTCCAGGACAGGTAGCCACCACCCAACAACAACAGCCCAAGACCGGGCCCAGCCGTCCTGCCTTTTTACGGTTGAGCCTTTCGAAGATTAAAGGGCTTGCCCACAGTCATTTAGCCAGTGATGTCCTCGATGCTCTGGCTGTAGCATCGATAGCATTTCAGTTCTCGCTGTTGCCTTTCGCATTTCAGGGACATTATATCTGCCACTACAAGTACTCTTGATTATATAGTATCACATTTGACACTTGATTTAGATGATTGTAGTGTGCCAGTAAGTTTGCCCCATACATGATTTGATGTGCATTAATTTTCAGACCAAATATCCGTATTTTCCGTGAGACCAGTTTAAATTCATGAAATGCACCCCAAACTTTGTGGTGGGTAAGAAGTCACTATTATTCACCAAGGTACAATATAGATATAACATCTATACATTCAGCAAGTTTTGGATGTCACAGATCATTCTTAACAATAAAGTCCAACTGTTAACACATGTTAAGAAACAGGTTTTTCTGAAGTTAATTTGGTTCGTCAAAGTGATTATTGTTCACATTATACGTATGTTTATTTTTGTTTACAACGGGATGGAGTAAGTGCAGAATCCCTCGCAAAACATCATTTCATATCATCAGCTTAATGTCCGGTGTTACTGGTTGAATGATCATGCAGGTTGCATTTTAGAAGGTTCTTTAAGTAATTCATTTTTTACACTTCAATTCAGTCCTTATATGTGTGTGTGTGTTTATTTGCTCATAATTGTGGCCACCTTGCATAATGGTGCAAAAAGGTCTGAAAGAGTGAAATAGACTCTGTCTTTTTCTTTAATATTTACCTGTTCATTGTCACTAACAAAATGCTTCCCTTACACGCAGTCTGTTGATCACTATTGTCAATGTACAGCTCACTATGCCGCCTTAAGTTTCCGTTACTGAGGTCTTGAAAATAGTTATCTGGATGGCGTCACCTCTGTAATACAGTAGACTGAAACCATCCTCCTCTCTCGTGACTTTTTAACCCTACAGATTTTTCTTTCATTTCATTCTCGACTAATCCTACCTCATACTCTCGATATTAGTATAAGAGATTTTCATCTCTCCTACTTTTGATTTTGATGTATTCATTTGTAGAAACAGGTATCATTTCAATACAAAAAGAATGGGGATAAATATTTTATGGTGGAGACTTCTTGCTTGTTCTATGACGAGCTTCAACCCTTAAAAACTGTTAATGGACTTTCAACTTTTCATTTGATATCATAAGTTTTAAGTACTTTCCTCGTTTCTTCCTTATCAAACATAGCTCAATCTTTCAGCATCTTGCAGTTCCTTTCAATGTAAACTAAGTGACTCCCTCTTTTATATACTGTATATACGGTACATACAAAAACATTACTCTTACTTGCATTTGTCCTTAGTATATCCTCCTACATATTTCCTTAAATCTATTAACCAAATTTTCCCAATTCCTTCCCTGATTCAGCTAGAACAACAACAAATTCTTCATACAACATCCATGGTAAATACTATTCAGTGCCATCATGGTATTCCACATGCAGCACCTCACAACCTGGTCTCACCCACAGCCTATGCAGTACTGTATAGGTACTATACTCTACCACATGATCCTCATTGATTTCCATCTTTTACTTCAGATTACTAATTCAAAGTGCCATTTCTCCTTAAACATTTGTTCCAATTAAAAATGTTGGTAGTCCTCAGCAGTCTTTAATGCTTTCTATTATTATCATTAGTCTATATTAATCCATTATGGGGTGAAGGCCATCCCCATATTCTTCCTTAGTCTATAATCTCAAGCATATCCTGACCATTTCAAACCTGAAAACATTATCATTTTATCTTTCCAACTAAAGGTTGGTCTTTCTTTTTTTTTATCCCTGTATCTTATGGTTTCTACTGGAGAACCTCCATGATCCTATTTCTTTAAAAGATTACAACTTGTGAACATTCAATATTTTTCTCATGGACGTAGTGCTTGTGTGAGACTAAAGATCTTGAGCATTTGAACATAGATGTGAGAGTGCACCATGGCATGTCATGATACATGACTGCAAATAACAGATAATAGCATACTGTACATATATACATGCAGTCATGCCTTTGGGACTCACTTTCACAGGTTTCCATGGTAGCACTGAATGGAAATTACAAAACTTGTATTACTCAGACTGTGTTGTTTCGTTAGCTGAGTTAGGCAAGGAGTTTAACAATGTGGTTAGTGATCATTTTGATGCAGTGTGGAGAAGTTTATTGTGGGTTAATGCTAAGAATAATATATATATAATTTTTTTCTTTCTATACAAGCATATGCTATCTTTATGCCTCCTCCACTTTTGTGTGGGATGGATCAAGAGTTAGGAAACTTGAAGATGGAAAGAAATAGTAGGGAGAATGGTGTAAAACACTTGTAGAAAGCTTCAGGGAAATGATGGACCAAAAAGTGGAAATATCCACACATGTTTGGTCATATCCTCAGCATGCATACTCAGTATACAGAGTGAAAATAATTTATAGCATGGGCATCGTCAGTGAGATATTAACTTGGACAAATAAGAATAAGTTTATGTAGTTTAAACAAAAATGGTAAAAGGAGAACATAAGTTAAGAATAGATTAATACAATTGAGAAGAGTTGTAGCATCTCTTAGGGCCTGAGTTTGTAATGAAATGTTCCAGAAGCATAACTTTTATATTTTATTTTTTAGATAAAAAGCTCTAGTTTTTAAGTACTGTACAGGTAAGTCTTGGGTGAGAGTGGAAGAGAGGTACATGATTTGCATATAACTTCAGTTATTACAGAGAGGTTAAGGAAGCCAAAGAAAGTGACAAGATAGTCACCTAAATCCAAAATTATTAATATAGTGTGTTAGTATAATATAATAGAACTTGTGAGGTGAAAGGCTTGTAAAAATATGTGAAACATTATGATGTGCTTGAACAGATGAAGGATTTAGTGGAAATGTTTGAGTGTACATCTTTATGTAGGGGTCAGGAAGAGGGAGGAATGAACATTTCAAGTATTCATAGCTAGTAAATGAATTGGTGACAGTTAGATTAGTATATCAAAGAGCTGATGCTATAGGAATAACAGTATGTGTCAAAGAGAAAGTTTCTTGTGTAAAGCTAATACTGTAACTGGAAGGAAGGCACAAAACATGTGTGTTCAGATGGATCAACCAATACTGTACTGAACTGAACCGAATCATTCTATTAACGTTGAAGACAATTTACTCGCATACTAAAGATAATTTACAGAAAGTTATGAATATCTAAGTAGACTGTAAGAGGCCCAGCTTGTGTGAATAAGAATCTAAAGTAAAGGAAAATAAAAATTTTTGGTAATAGTATCATGATAACATACTTCATGGACTGCTTAACTATCTCAAACTGTACACTGTTCTTTAAAAAGCTGTTATCTCTTTCTCTGTCTTTTACCTTTCAGTAAGCCCTAAATTTACATAAGGGTTACACTATTCTTGAAAACTTCATGTATGTACTGTACAGTCTATAAAAACATGCAAAATAAACTTAACTGCTTGTTGGAAATACAGGGGCAAGTTTTGTTTTGTTTTTATTTTTTTTAATTGGTGGTTCAATCTGTAGACAGCCATCCAAGAGCTTGATCACCACAGTCACAACTATACTTTAAATTTAGCAGAAGCTGTGTATGTATTTCAAATGCATGAAGCTCTTTTGAGAATCTACAGAAGTAGAATTTGTGCAAGTTGAGGGTTTACTGTTTACTTCTCTGTATTTGTCTTTTTATTTTCAATTGCGTGTCTGCCAATATAAACTTTCTACTTTTCATATTGATTTCTTTAATATGTAAGCAGATTGTGTTGACAACATGCTCACTTAATAGTCAAACTAATATCCAGGGAGTAGACCAGTTGACATTGGTTGTCTATACAGTACACGTAGAGCTTTGGAGCAAGTAAAGGGAATACATTTCTCTTCCATCTCACCCAAATGTGATAACAGGATTACACAAATATATCCAGCTTTGAGCAGTAAAATCTCTCATAACTTTATGGGTATTCTTAGGTTACTGCAGTTTTCATAATTTTTTATTGGACTTTGACAAACTCTTATTAAAACTTGTTAAGT
The DNA here is from genome assembly GCF_018991925.1 of Homarus americanus. Lineage (NCBI taxonomy): Eukaryota > Metazoa > Arthropoda > Malacostraca > Decapoda > Nephropidae > Homarus > Homarus americanus. The sequence goes on along the minus strand of NW_024721643.1, from coordinate 342,594 downwards.
CATCCCCCATCCCCAGCAATAGGAGGTGCATTTATTGAACACTTGAGCCTAGAAAAGGTTATCCAGAATAGATGAGGAAAAATATGAGTAGATAAAAAGGAGTATTAGTTGTACTCTGTTGATGAGGTGAAGTTCATCTGGTTGGTGGCTTGTGGGTGGGTGTGTGTGTAATTATTTTGATAGATACATGTACTAGGAAATGGTTAAGGAACATAAGCCACAGAAATAGAAGAGGCACTCAGTATTATGGGTCATACTATAGAAGGTAGAGTGAGATTAAATTTTATAGCTGAACAATATGCAAGGCAAAATACTGTACAGTATTTGATTGGACAGAACCTGAGGGATTTACTGTACTGTACTGTATTCCATGTTCTGTTTATGAAACTGTGGTACTCTGTTTTTGGGCAGTTAGTAGAAACCATTTTAAAAGTGTAGTCTAGTCCCATGAGTTGTTATATCCCCCTGCCTGGGTAAGGAAATCTCGCAGTTTCTATGCCGGTTTATAATTAAAAGTTGTCAGTCTGTAATCATAAGTTGGAGGAGTCAACTCATCCACTGGTTTTTAACAATTTCACTTGTCTGAATGTAAATAGTGTGTATGGGTGGGTGATGTGCATTCTTGAAAGTTACTGTGTGTTTGTAGGTCGACAAATCTCTAGCTCAACACCAGGTAGAGACATCAAATTTTCATTATTGATGGGATGAAGTATTTAAGGAACTGAAACAGTAAATCTTATTTTTCATAGGGGTTGATATTAATGATCATACTGTAAATATTATGCATAGTACAACTAGATCATGGGTAAAAATTTTATATCAAATAATAATCGTATAGATAATTGTTGGCTTGAAGAGGAATTAGTTGTCAATAAGTTGTGAGTTCCTCAGTCTGAATGTACTGTATCATGTTTTAGGTAGGATTTTGCAATTGCTAAAAAACATACAAGAAAATTGAATAACCGGTGAAGTAATGGAAAAGGTTAGTACAGTAATAGAAGCATCCAAAGTTGGGAAAGAAAAGTACTGTATCTGTATATCATCAGTATGTTCATAACCTGGCAGAGGGCTGTACCACAATAATAGTGTCATCAATGTGGAAGCTAATCTGGAATATTGAGACACCGGCATGTAATTAGTAAAAGTGAATATGTAATTAAATTGGAAGGTTGGAATCATTAAAATTCATGATTTTCACTGACAATAGAAAGTTCTGCCTGCTAATATTTTTATGGAACTTTTTTCTTCCATATTCCAACACCAACTAGATGCTTTAATTGCTAGAAATTTAGTAATTTCTGTATAAAAATGAACATAGTAAAGGGAAGATGGTAGAAATTGCTTGCAACTTCCATACACAAGTACAGACAGATTTTCTCAGTGTAATGATTAATCAAATTTTCACTATTAGTCATAAAGTCCATCCATCATCATATAGTAATTGCAGTGGAAGGTATCTGCTAAACAGATGGATAGTTTGTACTGGTGCAACAAATGATAAATATAATTGTAAATATGAATACGATGACTGTATTATAGAAAGCTATTATCAAATGAAAACTACAGTACCGGTACTTGAATGAACAGCAGATGTAGAGGGTTTAGAGTTTAGATATTAAATGTATTTAGTGGAAGTTGGAGTATGAAGCATGAATTAGAAGAATTTGTGAAGATTATCATGTCGAAGGAGCCCTGAGGGAAGGGTGTCTACCATTACAGTCGGTGGGGAACAAATATTAGCCTTTAGTTGACTTAGAACTGCTACTCACACTTTGTTTTAATAGCCAAAACTTTTGTAAGTTTGTTTCCTTCCTCCTTCAGAATAATCTGTTCAGTAGTGTTGTACTGTGTATATTAAGTGTTCTCATTGTTTTACCAGCTTTTTAGAATCATTTGTTTTTCAGCTGGCAAGAACTGCTTTTGAATCAATTTTACGTCTTGTGTCTTCCCTTTTGTCTCGCCCAAAACAGCCGTGCAAGTCTTGAGGAGGTTTACCGGCGGCACCAGACAGAGGCGGATACTATAATAGATGATCTGGTAGCATGCAAGTCGACCATAACCCGCTGCAACCTGGAGCAGCATCCCTTGACCAGCATCTTCCAGTTTTATCAAGATATCCGTGGGTATGTCACTGACTTAAGAGACTGTCTGAATGAAAAGGTGGGTTCACACGCAACCTTGCAATCTTATTCTATGGAAGTGAAAAGATTATTGATAGGAATTGGGTAAGGGCAGTTGGATTGTCTTTTAACACAGTCCAATGGATCAACAAACATGAAAAGAAAAGATGTGTCATACAGTTTAAAGATTGGTTTTCTAATTTATAAGACACTGGGCGGTATTTCACTCGTGCAGTTGCTTACAACCCATATACAGTACTTAGTGGTTGGGTAAGTATCACTGCAAGGGGTGCTGATGATTATCAAGCAATGATTCTCTGTGAGTATATATAACTGAATTAAGAAGCATATACTTTCAGGAGTAAACATATTTGAAGGTAAGGAAGAAGCTTACTTTGAAATGTCTTGAGCTTTGCTTTTACATTATACAGTAAACTGATGCAGTTTAAAGATTGAAATCAGTAAATTTAAAATTCTGCCTCACGTCAGAAATATACAGAAGAGATGTGTAAAAAGGAGAAAGAGAATAGATTTAACTTTAGATAAACATACTGGAGACTACATTTGGATTGTATGTATGTAGGCACTTCAACGTAAGGTAGGTAATGTCACTGTAATTATCTTCAGTAATGTATATTATAAGAACATTGTTTTTTATTTTTTTGGCATTTTATTAATATTTGTCATCTGAATGAAGTATCAATGGCCAAGAGTGTAAAGTTTTGTTTGTACATTATGTACAGTCAAAGAAAAAAGTCACAAAGTCACACGTTACCACCTTCCCCCCCTTGCGTTATGTTCCGAAACCCATGACGAAGAATTTGGGTAAGGTGACAGTGAAGCTTTGAGGTTCGAGTCTGAATGCGGAACTTAACCAAAATTCTTTGTCGTGGGTCTCAGAACATACGTGGTAAATGTAACGTGACCTTCTTTGATTGTACATATGTATTTTCCATAATGTCTAATTGATCTAAAAACCATACATATATATACTTGTTGTACAGTTTAAATTAGGATTCCACATCTAAAATATTTCAGTTTTTCTAAGTATACCTGTACTTACTCTAAGGAAACTATATTTTCATTTAATATACATCTAAGAACCTTTTAGTGTATGTTAGACTTTTTTATCACCTTACAAAAAAGCTTTGGGAATGATATACCGGTAGTCATGGTGTTGTCAATTTGATTGAAGATAAATAGTTTCTACACAGGAGTTAAAAGTTATGTTAGGTGCATTGTAATCAAACTCGGTATGTGTGCTAGGTTGACCCTGATAACAGCCATAGCTTGGTGACTTGAGTAGAATGCACACCATGATATTTGTGGTTTAGGACCCAGGTATTGCTAGGACTACAGTAATAGAATCAGTCTACCTCCTTGTTGCAAGAATAGTCTTTAAATGACTACAAATCTACTGGACGTTTCTTGCAGAGAAAATAAGGGGCTGAAGTATGCCCCAATGTGACACTAACGTGTGAATTACCAAGCTGAATCAGTCTGGCATTTTAGATGTATTCCAGGATCACCTACTAAGTTTCAATGAATTTCCACTATCCATAAGGTGGGAAGGTGTCTTGAGTCACCAAGCTATGGGATCAGTCATAAAGAGGGATTTCAGGAGCAGTCCTTCATACAGTATATGAGTTACTGCCCTTTGTTTAGTGACTTGAGCAACAGAAGCTATCTAGAGCATAGGGATAAATGATGTGCTCCATGTACTAGTGTGACACAGCCTCCAAAAGGAGAGAAAACCTATTTAGTAGGTGGCAAGGTAAACTTTAAAATGTACCTCTGTACTATACAACCCCAATATGGCCAATACATCTAACTTGGCGAGTCACTTGCCAGTGTGATATCATGATTTGCAAACCACATAATTTCTGGCCATTTCATGAACCTTCTTGTGATGAGATAAATTTATCTTCAGTAGGGACACCAGTGCTGGGAGTTCTTGGGTCCTAATCCAAAAAATTGCAGTTTACACTTTCCTTGTGATACCAAGTGAAGGATTTTTAAGTCATAAAAGTATTATATACATTGTTGTTGAAGCCTATCAGTTATAGGGAATCAGCCTTGTAATTGAGGAGTTTATTGGTTATGGTAGGTTGACATTTTAAGAGATAAGAAAGTAGATAAAAAAAGGAGATTAAAGTAAAAAAAAACACATACCGTAGTGTCCTAAGTGTTGTAGGAATATAAACAAGGGAATAACCCTGGCAAAAATTACTGTTGATAATGTATAATGTTTCTGGTAAGTCTAAAAATTTTCTACTCCTAATTTACATTGAAGTGGATAGTTTTGTCAGATTTAGACTCCTCCCAACTTCCCCAATATATTAAAATGTAAACTAGTACTGTAATACATTTGCTAAGGTAAGCATATTCATTATTTTATTGTACAGTGGTCCCTCGGTTAACGAACACAATTCGTTCCACAGTCGTTCGTTAACCGAATCCATTTTTTCAATGGGATATTGGGTAATTGGTTCCAGCTCACAGAAAAGTACATACAAAGTAAAAAAAAATGCAGTAAAGTACACTTACTTTGAGATGTGTATGTAGAAGGTTCCTGATGATGATGGGAATTAGAAGTGGGGGTGGAGGAGAAGGGAGAAGAGAAGGAAGTGGGGATGGAGGAGAAATCACCTTTCAGGGGACCCATGCTTGATGCAGTCATTTCACCAATAGAATTTTAAGTTCACTAGGTGTAATTCAAGATTATTTTATTTAAATCAACACTGCACTGCGCTATATACAGTATTATCAATATGTTAACTAAATTTCAGAATGACCAATAATTTTAATGTAAAAATGCAAAAATTCAAGACACCAACAAAATCAATTTTCACTCCACTGTCAACATAGCCAAACTGATGCCTGGTGACTGAGTCAAGTGGCTGATGGGCGCACAAAAAAATAGTTCCCTGTACTGCATATATTATCAATATGTTAACTAAATTTTAAAATGACTAAATATAAAAAATGCACAAACATTAAAGAGCACAACTTTCTTGATATTTACTCCACTGGAAATGAATGTAAACATAGAACAGATTACTGAATTGGCAGACTAGCCCACCAGCTGATCAGCTAATGCTCACAACAAAGCGTGTTGTTCGTAAGGATTTCGTTAATCGAAGTTTTGTTCGTTAACTGAATTGAAGATCCTTATGGAATGTAATTCATTAACCAAAATTTTGTTAATCGAACCATTCGTTAACCGAGGGACCACTGTACTTAAATTCTGATCTTTATTCAGATCTGTCTTGATTCACATCGGGTATTGGAGATGTTTTTTTAACACCAAATGAATACTTGTACACAACTTTCCACACATACTGTATATCAGGGTTATGTAAAATTCCATCCAGGATTTTTTTGAACCTGATGCACCTTACCTCACTTGGAAACACCAGTTAGAGGCACAACCAGCTGGCATTCCTGAGTTTGAATAGTGGACTAATTTCTAATAATATATACTTATATACAGTACTGTAATGCTGAAACTGAAATGGGGTACCGTTGTGGGATCCTGGCATTGTGAATTACAAAAACAAAAATACAGAAAAATTATGGAACTGGATTAAGTATGTAAGATAAGATACTAAATGAGAAATCATACATCAGCATATTTTTAGAACTATGAATACAGTACTGCTTTAAACTTTACAAGTGGTGGTGATGAGCTAAACCCAGGAACATCTTTATTCTCTTGATACAATATAACACCAGAGGCCAAAACAAAACCCCCCCAAAATTAGATACATTTGAGTAAAAAAAAAATAAAGATTAAAATTATTTAACTGTACAGCTTAATACATTTTCAGTACACATACGGTATATAGTTAATAAATTTCCCATAAGGAGTATAATTTCTTTTCTGTACAGTTTACCATAAGGAGCATATTCTAGGTGATAACTGAAGAATTGTCTTTAAAGTTTCAAGATGTATTTTGTAATATATTAATTGCCTTTCTAAGATCTGTTTTATACTTAACATGTTGCATTGTATATAGTTCTGCCTTCATGGCAGTGTCAGATTCAGATACTGTACCATGGTGTTCTGGATGGTATGCAAAACACAAGAGCTGTTTACTTAGTTTGTTAAACTACTGAATGAAATTTTAAATTCCTTCACATGGATAAGTGAATGCCACACAATCATCTCCCAGTTAAGCAGTTTTAACCCACAGTAATAAAACAAGTTAGTTTCTGATCTAAGACCAACACAATAGTTAATATCCTTATTGGTGTATCCCAGCTCTTAAAGGTGACAACCCTCATACCAAAAGGGTTAACATACTTCAGGGTCTTGAAGTGACAGACTGTTACTATGTACACTGTACCAAAGGCTCCACCAACACTACCAAGGTGTTGGCATCAACCGGCATTTGTTTGGTGGAATGTCCAAAGAGTTGATGATTCACTATTGTATGCAGTAGGCTACCAGTAACCCCCCTAACCTGACCCCTAGTTTACATAAGAAATTAAGATTTATATCATTTTGAGAGACAATAAAATGTACTAAAACTTGAAGATTTATAGAGAACCACTACACAGTATAACTCACATTATATAGAACATAGATTGTATTTATTATTTTTAGTCAAAGTACAGTAGTGACATACTAAATAGAAATTACTTGGGTAGAACTCACATAAATTTTGAAGTACCCTGTTCATTACATTATTAATTTATTGTACAGTATTTCATATTGTAAATATTATCAACACATTCTCCCGAGGAAGGCAGGTTTAAGTGTAATGTACTTTATTTACGTAATTTGAAAATTTTATATCACGTTGGTTTTCAAGACATTGGCCAATATTCATGTTTATTTTGTTTTTTAAGGTTTTGTTTGTCTGTTTCTTATATTTTCCCTTTATAAAGCATTTTTCCTTTGTTGATTTGCATTGAATGTTGTATCACTGGTGTTCTTATGGTGGTCTGTCATTTCCATCAAGAACTGTATTTGTCTGTCAGTGGACAGTTTTGAGTGAATGTTCTCAGGTGTATGTCTTTAAGTAAACATTTTCTCTATGATGTTTTCAGTTGATTACAGTATTCTCTTTAGTGTCCCGTAGTGGATGGTCTGATATTGATGTTTCAGAGTGAATGTTTTCCAATGAGGATAACCCTGTGAAAATTTGTCTAAAGTTTCTATTGTATATACAATTTATTCCTGAAGATATCAGCTTTGGTATTAAACCTTAATAATTTTGAGTAAATACAACTTGTTGGTGCAGGGTGAAAGATTTATTGTATATGGATACATGGTTTTGATACTGGCATTCATATTTGCAGATCAGACCCTGGTTAGTGGTAACATACATACAGTACAGGATAGTTCTTCCCAGGAGGTGGCAATCCTTGTGTTTAGCTTATGTTGACCACATTACAGTACATTGCTTACTTTATATGCAGTGGCTGTTAAGCCGTCGCTGGTTGAATGGCTTGGTCGACACAGCCGAGGATGGCTGAATAGCCTGGCTCTCTATATAGCCATCCCGACTGCATGGACTACCAGGCTATTCAACTGGTGCCTGTTGAATAGTCACTATGTACTTTACACAGTATCTTTCTATCTCAGGAAAAATGTGGTAATGTAGGTTAATGACTGTTTGTGCAGTAATGATAAGCTATTGTTGGTTTGGCATTAGTATCCCCAAACAAGAATTAAGCTCTCCAGTAGAATATGATGTTTAAAAGAACTGAGCATCGGTTCTTGTAATATTTCAAAAGCTTTTTATTTATTTTTACTCTTGTTATTTAGGGTCACATTTAAATTGTACAGTTTCTTTTGAAAATAAATTAATACGTTGAAAATAGCCAAGAGTTGTGGAATGTTTGGGAGATTGAATGGGATGATGTGGTAGGGAATTTTTATGCAAAATAGCGGAATATATGTGGATGTGAGATCATATACAAAAGAACTACAGAACCCCTTTTTGTATGAAACAGAGAAACAAATTGTGTAGAAAAGATTATGCATACTGATTTTAGGGTAAATTCTATGAGAAAACGAAGTGTTTACAGAATTAATAGAAATTTGAGAAAATGACTACAGTAGTACAGTACATGTATCATATATAGTAATGGACTGAAGAATTTTATGGCATCTGATGGTTGAATGGAAGACTTCTGTATACTGTTGATAAGATTACTTTCACCTACAAAGTGTATTATGAGAAGGAGAAGGCATTATCCATGGGTTTGTTTGTTAAACTTTGCTGAAGTTTCTGTTTAAGTCCTGTTTCAAGTAATGTTGGTGTACAGTATTTTGATTTTGGGAGTATCTCAGGGATGGACTTTATTTACAAGGTGTTTACCTCTGTACCTGAGATGAGAATGGGTGGATATGAGTTACTAAACCTTCACAGTAGGGAATGAAATACTATAGGTATGTCATAATTACCTGCCATCATCATCTTGCTCCAAGGTTGAATTTGTTTGATTGGTGACCTATTTTGGTGATCTGGGTAGGAAGAGGATATTTGAATTGAAATGGATGATAAATTAGTAAGGGTATTTGAGAGATCTACAGCAACCCTATTTGAAATGGTGGAAGTATGGATTAGTACAGTACATTGGCTAGAGAAAAAATGTGTTAAAATTTATAAATACAGTATTGAAGGAAGAAGCTTTGCAAGCCATCCAAGAAACCTGTGGAAAGGAAATTGGTTAAATGTAGAATGTTGAAAAAAAGCTTCTATGGAGAAGCATTTGGTATAGTTTTGTGTGGCACTGTGTTATCCTACTTTATAAAGATCTTGGTAAAGGTGAGTGTATGTTTATTGAGTGAAACAGGTATTGGCTGAAATCTCTTGGAGTTAAAGAATATGACAGAGTTACCCTTCATAAATACAAAAAATTCCACAATAGATTTACTGTACATGTTTTCCTACACTACTGTAGATATCTCATTATTTCCATGTACGATACATCTTTCTCCCAAATGCACAGTTTTCTTACAACAATAAGAATATTACATATGGAGAAAACCAGTTATATTTACTCAAATGTCAATTTCCTAAAAGAAACTGAATAACGGGGGCATTCTGTCGGCAGGTCCCAGATATCAGCGCTCTAGAGGATCAGGTGTATATTCTTTACCGCCAGCGAGCACAGAAGGTGGTACAGCGCCGACGACAGGATGTCAGAGATCAGAACGATGAATTTTCACCGTTTGCAGGTAGGTTTTCCTTACATATAATGTACAGTATAGCTTAAGCAATCAAGATATACACAGGACTTGGGATGAGTATCCTTTTTAGGGAAGACATGAAAAAAGGTACAGTAATATGTAGCCAGTGTAGGATTTTGCTGTCATGTAATGCAATCTTATCAATATGTTTCACACACTTGTAAATACATATAGATCATATGTATACATAGTTACATACATGCTGAGAACCCTGTGGATGTGGGTGGGTGGGTCGGAAGTTGCCAACAGAGACTACATTCCATGGCACCATGCCCTTATTTAACAAAGGAAGTGTTAGTTTAGATGTAAAAAATGGATGTGTTAAGGTGTTTTGAAAAGGTGGAACTGTATATATAATTTATGATATTTTCATTTTTTTTGTCTGATTTTTTTACTAAAACAACCTCTAAAAGCTTTATTTCAACTGCTTCTTGAAGTTTACACGAGTTCTAATATTTCCTCAAGGACTTTACAAACAATAATATTTTTTTTTTTAGATTACTACAGTATTTTCTGTACAAACCCATTAGATACTATATTTAGATATTTAGGCTGGTACTGTACAGCACTGTATTGCTGTGAGGGAGGAGAATGGATACATGCATGACAGGCTGTGTGCGACTTTTTGCATTTTTTTATCCACTACTGAATTTTGATAGGGCAGCATTGATCCTTCGTTTAGTTACTGTACTCATATAGTGAAATGGGTTTTGTAACATCACGTGTACAGTATAGAGATGAGGAGTTTGTAGTATAAGTTAAAATTTTACATGAACCAATTGGGTTTCAAAGTGAGCAGTTACTGTGAACCGTACTATATTGATAATCTGTTTAACATGTACTTTTCTCCTCATGAAAAGGGAATGTTAATTGCAATATAACCATACGGTATTACATTTATAGGAAAAGGTGCTACTGGTGATGAATATCGGACAAGGAGAGCAGCGGAACGGGAAGGTCGCCGCACTCGCAGACGGAGAGAGCGGGAGAAGAAAGGGGATGTCAATCATCACGATGGGATGTCAACTGATGATGAAGAGTCACAGTCAGAAATACAACTCATGCAGTCTGAACTAGGTGTGTATAAGGGGTATTCAATGTGAGGAAAGCTTGTAATTCACAAAACTATATACAGTAAAACTCCCTATAGCTCAGTACATATGGGCCTGAGGCCTTGCCGAGTATTCAAATGTGCCGACTTATCAGTAATGAGCCAATATTTATATAATTAATAAAAACAGAGTTATATCAGGTACTTACAACAGCAAAGGCCGATTTCTTGATGAACTTTTAAGAGGCAAATGAACTGTACTGTATACTGTATTATATGCAACTTTTGGCATTGTACAGTACAGTAAATTGTTCTGATCAATTTATGCTACTGTGTGTACTGCACACTTTATACATAATGACACTTCACAGGTACTGCAAATAATTGTTCTAACAAACTTAAGACTATTGTACACTCTATACATAGCACTTTACACTATCTGTACAGTACCACTTCACAGGCACTTAATCACTGTCAGAAGGTCTACCTGTGATGAAAGGCGTTCGTAAACTGATGCTCATGGGCTTGTCAAGCGTGGGCTGGCTTGCCAAGTTCTCATGCCAGAATTGGCTCTCGCTTACTTTGCACCAATTTACCAACAATTGAAAAATGCAATGGTTATACAGTGCCATGCTGGCTTATCACAAATTACGACTTACTTGATTCCGAACTATGGGGGTTTTACTGTATGTTTGACTAAATTCCATTCTCAGTGCATCTCAAAAGATTCATCTCAGGAATTTGTATTCTCATAACCAGTCTACTAATACAAACTCCTGTTTCACATGGAAGAAGCCTTATCAAAGTTGATAGTTCAAACTTCCTCATCTCATTCTGCTTTTCCTTGTGAGGAATAAGCTATAGAGCTGTATTTGTAAAAAGTTTTGATTGGTCACATCACTTACGGTAGTCATTACAGAGACTTAAAACTTATATACCTGTACTAAATAAAATTTCTTTTAATTTTAATGCTGAGCCTTTACATCACAACTAACATATTCATTTAATGTTATTGACCACAGAACACATTGCCTCTGAAGCACGCAAAATATTTGAAGATGTAGAAGATGACTTCTCTCAGTTAAAACGCATCATGGCAAGGTTTGAGGAGTGGCGTAGTAAGGATGGCCCCACATACTCAGATGCTTATGTGTCCTATAATTTACCCAAAATATTTGCTCCCTATATAAGGTCAGTACCACAGAAAATTATGTATTTAGTGTACGAGATGTGGAAATGGTAACATTGAGTTTTATATAAATTTCATGAGTTTTTTAAGGGATTCCTAAGAAACTTGATAGATTAGACAGAATTTGTATTTAAGAAAAAAAATTGCAGGACCATGTTCACAAAGTGGTATTTTTATACAAGTTTCAGAAAAATTATAACAAATAAAATAGGGAGTTACACTATAGACCCCTTGTGTGACAGTAAAATGGACTTAACAGTGTAGTACAATATGGACCCCACATTCATATTTTATATGCTCAGAAACCTATTATATAAAGTGCATGATCCTGATTTAAATTTTGTGGAATTCTCTCATCAAGAATATGGTATGAATTTCATCTTCCTGGTATGTCTTCCACATTATATTTGATAAAGTAATGCACTAGTATTGTACAGTTATATAGATATACTGACTGCCTCTTACCTTCAAATGACAATCTAATACTGTACATGTGAGGCACAGTAGCATAGAAATTATATTGCACCTTTGTCTTCCCTGCAGACTTCAGATCTTATTATGGAATCCACTAATGAGAGATAGTGACGGTATAGAAGTTGAACGAATGAAATGGTTTAACCTTCTCCTTCTCTATGGTACAAATGATAACTCAGAGGACGATCCTTCGCGTTTGAGGGAAGATCCTGACCGCAAGCTCATGTCACATCTTGTAGAAAAAGTAGTTTTGGTAAAACTAAAAGGTAGGAGTCATTCTTTTTTATTATCATATAGGTGTGATGTATTAAGCATTATTTAGTCTTAAACATTAGTATATAGTATAAAGATTAAGTATGTTATTAATTGTTCAACCTGTGAGGGGCAAGAGTACAGTATTTGGCTAAATGTTGTCTGATTGATAAAACAAGGAATGAATAATATTTTGCTTCCTACTCAGCTGGGGCCAGCATTTGATGAGACAACTTGAGAAGCAATGAGTAGGGTCAGAAATAAGCCTCCAAATATAACTTATTAAAGAAATGAAATGAAAAGAAATATTACAAAATTCACATGAAGCAATCTTTGACTAGTAAAAAAAACAAAGCATCAGGTATGGAGTGAAGTCTTTACTGGTTGGGATGGTAAAGTTTAATCCAATTAATTTATCGGGTACAAGGAATTAGTAATCATTTGTCTGGGCAACTTTTTTAATACAGTAACTTAAAACAAATATAAATAATTAGATGAACGTTTGTATGGGGATGTAATCATTGTGTTTAATCACATTGATCTAAAACTACTTCAAGGTCCAATGATCATAACTCGTGATCAACTTGGGAAACTCCCTATAACACTCCACCTCTATATGTACCCAGGAGTAATAAAGTTTCTTCAGTGAGACTTAAGTAACACATGATTGGGAATACAGTACAGGTATCATCAATCTTGATCCAAATTCTCAAAAAAAAATTACATTAATACTTCCCCCTTGTTGAGGATGAGAAAATATGTGTATTTATTGTAGTTTTAAGTATCCTTTAACATCTATTTTAGTCAGAGTCTTTGTGTTGTATCTTAAGTCTGCTGGTAGTAGGTGCTCTCATGTCAAAAGCTAAGAGGACAAATGAATTTTATGTCTTAATATTTGCTAATTTTGAACCTATCTTACAGTCTTTTGCTTGATTAACCCTTAAACTGTAACTGTATGTGTGTGTAAACAACACTAGAAAAAAATCTTAAAAGCAAATTACTATACCTGTAAATTCTTATGCAATTAAAGAAATGCATGCAGATGTATAAAAAAAAATAGATCCTTTATCTACTTTTGTTTGGCCTAAGTGGAGTACAGTACTTAAGTGAGTGTGTGGGGGCTGAGCAACTAGGAGGCAGGAGCTGGGGAGGGGGAGTCACTCTGGTAGACCGCGACAAATGTACATCTTCCATGTTCTCTAAGACTGTACGGAGGGCTTAAGTGCTGCTTAGGTGGTGTGAGAGATTTATTGGGCCACTTGACACATATTTTGAATGCTACACTTGGTGATCAATATTAAAACTGCTTGAAAATCTTGTCATTAAATGGTGCTTTTTTTCTTGTTCCCCTTTGAGCTCAGTAAAATCGTCTGGTATTAGCCAAATAAAATGTTAAAAGTGGTGTTCCCATAGTGAAGGGGTTCAAGGTTAACAATGTGTGCATAATTCATTAATAAATTATAGACCTAATGCTCTGGGATGTTTTTGATTTCTTCAAAAATATATCTCCCCCTTTGCTATTTCTGTATTCTTTTAATTTTATTGTCATGTGATTTTTCTTTAGGATGTAGAATAAGTAAGAGCACCTTGAAAAAAGGGCAAAATTATTAATGATACATTCTCTTTCCCAGAAATTATTGGGTGTTGGTGGGACCCTTTATCTCACATACAAACGGTGAGGCTTGTCAACATGGTGAGACACTATGCAGAGGCCTACCCAAGCTTAGGTCCAACTTCTAAAACCTTGAAAGATCTCACTCACGCCATCATCTCTAAGATCAGAGATGCAATAGACAATGATATTTTTATTCCAATGTTTCCTAAAAAGTAAGTATTCTTTACCCTTTTGTTGTTTTGAGTATATCAACCATATACAAGTACAGTATATGGCTGTTATTCTTTAAGACCAGTTAGCTATATAAGATGATTGAGGAAGCATTTTTAAAATATATTGAAAAAGCTTTAAAAGTCGAGATATAGAATTTACTCCCTCTTCTTCCCTTCGTCATAAAAGACAACTAAATTACGTGGATTAGTAAATTACCTTTACTACTGTACATTTGTTATTTGAACACAAGTGATGTAGAACTTGCAATGATCTGTGATAAGTATTACAAATACAGATATTCAATGGAAAATGAAAGAAGTAAGTGAATGTGAAAAAGATTAGAAGTGAGAAAAGATATGTGTACCAGATTGATGGTTCTAAATCAGTAATTGTCTTGCTTTATAAATGTAACGCTGAAATAAATTAATAAAGCACAGAGAAAAAAAATATAATGACCAAAGTTGTCAATATATGCGATAAGATTGTGAGTAATGTCTAATTGGTGGGAAGAGGTGAGCACAGAGTGTACTTGAAGGAATGCTTCTGCCATTATGTATGGTCATACAATTTCAGGTATTTTAGGTCAGTGATAAATCAACACTGTATCATACAGTATGGTGTTTGGAAAATGGAGAAATTAAAATTTAAGACTATGTACAGTAGAGTTAAAGACCTTTGGAGAGTCAATTGAATGAAATTGTGCCAAAGTGATATAAGAATTTGAAGTGTATAGCAAGTTAGACATTGATTTAAGTAATATTTTACTGCACAATTGAAAGCATTAGAATGAGATGAAGGTAAAGAAGAAATTGACAAGCATTATAGTGAATTAATGAGGAGGGAAATGGGCACCTAGGAGGCAGCTATGTGTGTAAGGGATGAGAAAGTATGGTATTTAGGGATGCACATGCACTTAATGGTTCATGCTAGGTTTCATTAAGTGACACGAATAAACTAATTGGATGTCTTTGAACCTTATTTTGGAAGACGAGCACTAGCATTACAGAACACAACTATTACAGAATTTAGAGAATGAATGACTGACAGCAAATAATGTTAAGACAATGAATGACAGTAAAATTAGTACAGTAGTGTGTGTTTGCTCTTGATTCCAGCCACCCTACAGGATGGCAGGAAAAGACTTTAATGAAAAACTAAACAAAACAAAAACATTTGATCTATCCCACATGAATAAAATCCTCGGGGAAAACAGAGTAGAAATCTTTGTTTTGGACACCTTGGTTTAAGTGGTTGTTAATACAGTACTGTATTTACTGAAGTGTACAGTAATTTACACAACATATATTTTATTTGAACATTTCTTTTCTTGCAGTGTATATGACAATAAGAACTCGGGAGTGAGCCTGTTCTTTCAGCGACAGTTTTGGGTCGCCTGGAAACTTTTAAGTTCTACGCTAATGTGGCACAAGGTCTTGAGTGATTCAGTTATTCATGATCTAGCTGTTCGATCCCTTCTTAATTTGTACCTGTTACCAGCACTCAACTTAGCTGCTGAGATCAATCCCTCCGATGCACTTGATAAGTGTAGAAATGTAAGTACCGTACTGCATTGCACTACATATCAACAATATTCTGGTTTTCTTGTGTTTACATTAAATATAAACAGTACAGGTACAGTATTGGAAAAATATTGAGAAATTCCTAGTGTCTGGCAGCACTCACAGCACAGGTCTGCAAGCAACACTAGACATGCACATACAGTAGACCTGTAGTCATTATCCAGACCTCTTCATCAAATATTAAGATTCTATATATTATAACAGGTTAGTTGATCTTTGGCCTTAGAGCAGGATGGCATCTACCTTATAACCAACTTGTCAGCTTGCCAGCCACTGGGTTGTTCAACAAAATAAACACTCATGCACTGCAACATATTCCCCTCACATGGTAAAACTAACACCTAAGACTTTGCATCATATGTAACATAAGTGTCTGAAATCACAAGAGGACTTTTTAAAATTTCTAGATGAGAGTCGACACTGCATGTGTGTTCACTGTGCAATGGATGACTAGTATATGAGAAGTTATTCTTGGGGTGCAGTGTTTTATAGCTTGTAACAACAAATAAGGGACATGAGTGTCTGTATTTCTGCTTGGCAGCAAAACTGTCAAGGCTTATCCCTTTCTAGAGGGACCTTTTTATCAAGTGGTTAATCTTTGGGAGTCAGGTATAGTCTAATTTTCAAATATTTTTTATAAAAAAAAATAACATATTCAAGTCACAAGTCAAATCCCTGGGGCCTAGGATTTCAATCCGTATAGAGTAAACCTTCCCATTACCAGACTAATTTGTGCAAGTCCTGTCCTTTATTGGGAGGATTCCCTGAATGGGAGGGTTTCCTTTTTATCTCATGTATATACGGTATAAAATTATACAAAAAAAATTTCACTCATCATTACTGGCCATCTAAATGTACACCTTATACAGTATTGTATATTTGAGTGTCAGGAAACCAGAATGCTTGGTCATGGAGTTTCATGAGTTTTTGGAGAATTTCTTCTTTTTCTTTGACAT
Organism: Homarus americanus; assembly: GCF_018991925.1. NCBI lineage: Eukaryota > Metazoa > Arthropoda > Malacostraca > Decapoda > Nephropidae > Homarus > Homarus americanus. Next base: position 325,937 of record NW_024721643.1, on the reverse strand, counting down.
TAGGCGCTTTGTTTTCTTTTTGCTGTACTGCATCAGTACTGACAGGAAACCAAAGGAAGAAGTACTAAGACAAGCAAAAACTTCAAGAGAAATTTTGGTACTTGAAATGTACAGAAAAATAAAAATGAGACACTTTGGGATGAGGGATAATAACAGAAATATTAATGGGTAAAGTTGAGGGTAAGAGGGGGAGTGGAAAGCAGAGACTAGGATGGACGAATGAAATTAAAAACTGGGTCCCCAGAGATACAAAACCTTAGAAGATTGGTAAAAACAGCCTGAGATATGAGGACGGTACTCTAATTGATTGATCATTACCATCACTTTTGTGTTTGTTTTGAGACATTTTAAGGGCAGTACACCTGGTCCATAGCAGACAATGTTCCCATTACTGGATGTTATTGGTTAAGTTTGCTAATTATACCAGATAAAAAGATGTCCTTTATTGGGAATATCCCTAATTGAGAAGTCCCTTATTGAGAGGTTTACTGTAATGTGCTTCCTGGCTATACAGAGTTGCTCAATCCCATTAAACAGCAGGATAAATTGTATCTCTACAACAAAAAGATGTAGAGTATGATTTTTTTACCTTCTTCAAAACCACCCAACCAGTGTTAGTGACACACATGATCACAGGCTGGGTGAATCCAACTTTGTTCGAGAAGTTTGTTTATGAAAATGTGGCATCCGTAGTACTCAAATTATAAAAATTTTCAATGAACAATAAGTATTGATCATTGAATATCAGTACCAAAAGCTGGTGTATATCGGTTTTCTGGACTGATATTTGAATTTTACAGTATATAACATACGGCACATGTGTATCTCAGAATTTTCTTCGCACCTACACATACTGTACTGTGCAACATTCATGAGCCCTTGATCTGTGTTTGGTTTAGGAACTACTTTACTAGCATGATGTATATCAGATATGTTGGGATGTTTTTAAAGAATTGATGATGTAGAATTAAGTGCTGAATACTGTACTGTAATTGTATTTTATTGAGGGTTTGTGTCATATTCATTGTTCTAATGCATACTATAACATTACAGTGTCATGTTTTTTTAATCTTTTAACTTGTAATGTCTACATTATGTTAACTAAAGTACAATCTTCTGATTTCACCAATGAAACAATGAACACCCACAATTTTGGAACTTTGATCTCAACTTTTGGCTAAATAGTTAAATGTAATTATATCCATTACAGGTAATCAATGCACTGCCCCGTGCCTGGGTAAAAAGTGAAGGAACTCATGTTTTTCTTGGCCGTCTTGAAGATTTTCTGATCAAGCTTGCTGAAAAGCTTGATCCAGCTGCTCATTCTCCTGCCCTAAAGGAGGTGTGTGACCTCTTGAAATCCATTGGTGCACAGACCCAATCTGACAAGATAGCCTACAAGTACCTGTAATCATTAAGGAAAAATTTTTATATTAGGGACCGGTTTCAGTGTAATTGTAACTAGTAAAGATATTGTTATTTATATCATTAATTACATGTACTGTATTTTCATTATTATTATTATTCATATTTTTTAATATTATTAAATTATCATAAAGATTTAATATTCATCAACTTACTGTGTATCCATTCTTCATTTTCTACTAGTGAAATTGATGTATGAATTACTGTACATCTCTAAATTATTTTTGTTATATTGCAATTACTGTATACATATGGATCATTTGAAGATGTATGTACTTGCATGTGATTTTATTGCATAAAACTCATATTTGGTACAAAATATCCAAAACTAATCTTCATATACCTTGTACAGTACAAGAAATTGTATGTGCTAGTAGTTGGGGCCCTCAGATTTTTTTTATTTATTTATTTATTTTATTTTTGGATGGGTGCAGCAAAAACAAGAAAAACTAATGACATGTCAAAATTCAGTAGTTCATCATCATCTGTCCAGTATAATATGAATTCCTGGAAATATATATTTAATTTTTGTTTATCTGTGGAACTAAAACTTAGTAGGTACTTGTAATTTAACATAGCATGTTACAATGCCAGTTTTTCTTTTTTAATAATTTTTCCAGATTCAGTTTCAACAAAATGGTCTTTCATTCTCATACAAAGTTCAGTATATACACACACACACACACAGTGACTCAAGGTAGCTGTGAATCAGTGCACATTCTTGGTCTGCTGGAAATAAGGTAGAAAATGCCTCATTTGTTTCCATTATAACATGTGTACTCGTGCGAGTTTTCGTACAAAGTGTCTGTATTTTGTAGAGCAGTCTTCCCACATGTAGAGGAGGGTGAGGTACACAGTCTCCCCACATGTAGAGGAGGGTGAGGTACACAGTCTCCCCACATGTAGAGGAGGGTGAGGTACACAGTCTCCCCACATGTAGAGGAGGGTGAGGTACACAGTCTCCCCACATGTAGAGGAGGGTGAGGTACACAGTCTCCCCACATGTAGAGGAGGGTGAGGTACAGTCACATGTCTCTTCCCACATGTAGAGGAGGGTGAGGTACACAGTCTTCCCACATGTAGAAGAGGGTGAGGTACACAGTCTTCCCACATGTAGAGGAGGGTGAGGTACACAGTCTCCCCACATGTAGAGGAGGGTGAGGTACACAGCCCCACATGTAGAGGAGGTGAGGGTCTTCCCACATGTAGTGTGTAGTGTAGAGCACACAGTCTTCCCACATGTAGCACAGTCTGTAGTGTGTAGAGGAGGGTGAGGTACACAGTCTCCCCACATGTAGAGGAGGGTGAGGTACACAGTCACAGTCTTCCCACATGTAGAGGAGGGTGAGGTACACAGTCTCCCCACATGTAGAGGAGGGTGAGGTACACAGTCTTCCCACATGTAGAGGAGGGTGAGGTACACAGTCTCCCCACATGTAGAGGAGGGTGAGGTACACAGTCTTCCCACATGTAGAGGAGGGTGAGGTATACATTCATTTCCTTTTAGTTTGGTTGACAACCACCTCCATACATTCAGGAGAACCAAACAGCAATATTAAAAGCATTTACCAAGTTTGTCATTTTAAGGTGAAATTTAGCAAATTTCTTCATGTTTCATCTTTTGATTCATCAACTTTTGTATTCCTTACAGTTCAGACATATTGTATAACCCATAGAAAATAGTTCACATTTTTTTTAAGTGGAAGGCTGTTTGTATTGATTTGTGTATATCAAAGATACTCCATAGCTGCATTTTCTACACATGGACTCCACAGTTATCAGTAAAAGATAGAACTTTTCCCATTCATATTTTATATTTATTTATTATTTATTATTATTTTTTTATCTGGTTTGCTGAGGAAGACTACAGAACCAAGTACTGTACCACCTGTGTTTATTACAAATACACTCGAGTGCACGAGATGTCAACAGGGTTTCCCTTTCAGGTGCATACTAGTTAAGAAAATCTTAAGTACTGTAGTACCACTGTTGGCAGTATTAGATTTGTTTGTTGATAAGCAATGGAGCATATTGAGCTCACAGTTAATTTGAGAAAGGCCAGTTTTAATTACTTGAATAGTTTTGGTATTACAGTACAATATGGTTTTAGTAATCTAGCCTTCACTAATTCAAATACTGTACAGTACCTATATTTCCTTAATCCAAACTTGAATTTTGTTTCCAATTTTTTCATAAAATAAATATTTATAAAAAAGGTAAAGGCAAAGAAAATTCAAGTTTATACTTTGCTAAGAATGGTCGGTAATCACCAAACACATGAGATGACTCACTATATCCTATGGTTTATACATATGTTTGTAATTAAAGTGGTGCACAAGTAGGGTTGAAAGTTGTCTGTTATTGGTTTAGAATACTGTAGGTATAACGTGGGTTTACAAACAAAGTTCTTTTCTAATCTTTTTTTATTTAGTGGTAAAGAGCACTATTACTGCTCCTATCTAATGCAGTATACTGTATAATGTACTGTATCTATCAATCACCTGCATACTATACATCAAGCATCAACAGTAAATTATGTAGTATAAAGATATTCCCACTTATTTGAAGTTTTTCTGTGTCTACCAATTAGCTTGAATTATTGAGAGTGTACTGTTTGTGCAGGGCACATTTACTGACACTTAGAATATTGTAGATATTTTATAAAAAATTTGCAGAATATCTGTACAACATGTGAATTTTGTTTTAATAAGAAACTAAAAGAAAAATTCTTAATACAATGTCTTTGCTTTATAATCCCAGTCTCCCATACAGAGTTGATGATGAGAAGACTGTGCCACAGTTACCATATTTCAGTATGTGCAAAAACAAAACTTGAGTAATGTCTGACTGATGAAAACATTATAGTGTCATATCTTATCTTATCTCGGCCAAGTGTGGCTAAAGTGGTGGTGATAGTGGAAGCTGTCATTAATTATAGGACTCCTGAGTGAATGATTGCTTCCCAAATTAAGTCATTCTTATGAAATATACTGTAAGCATCACTTAGTATCATGTTTTTTCAAATTTATTTTTTATTTTAGTTCCTGAGACTAATTGCTAGGAGTTAGTATTATAGTATTAGGACAAGGAGAAAACTTTGATTTCTCAAGTACTGTACAGTACAATATGCTGAAATGTAGATTTTTATGAAGTTTTCAGGGATAATGGCCTTTGGTATCTTGCCCATGCAGGTTAAGTAAATAGTCCCTCCAATCGTTTTGAATTTATAGTATTTCCAATTTTGAACTTTGGGATAGACTACAATTTGTCAAAAGTGGTTTTGTAAGTTTTCTAACAATTTTGAGATAAAAGACTGCAGCACCTAGAAGATGGGCATGAACAAATGCTTAAGTAATGTCTTCACATTGTCATTATAATGATTAGGTAGCAGAAAATCTGTTTCTCATCTATAAAAAGTTTCTCTTTAAAATTCATATTGCCTCATGTAAAAACTCCTCTCAGATCTACAGAGCCATTGAGTTATTATTTGTTTATTTAATTTTCTACTACTTGAAAAAATAGTTTTAATTAAATTTTGCTAGTCCTTTAAAGGAAAAGAAAATTTAAGGAAACTACAGCAATAGTAGTTCACTCACCAAGAGATTTGAAAGTACAGTATGGTTTTTGTGATGGTAGTGAGCATGTTATTGTATGCAATAATTGTTCTCTTTGTGTAGACTGTAGAGTGATAAAAAACAGTATAGGGAGAATTTCATTAAATTTTTTGGAAAAGGCTTTTCAGAATAGATTTAAGTCATATAAAACTATTGCAGTTACAGTATATTTGCTGTGTTTTATTGACTGCTTTAGTATTAGAATTGACTGATTTGGATATTATTCTAATTTGAGTATTAGAAGTCATATTGAGCTTCAAATTTATTCAACAGTATTGTGTTCATGACTGATATGTAAATTGAAGCCAAAATAAGGTAATGTAGTACTCAATTTTACTGTCATTATAGTTGTCAGTGGCCCACATTGGGTATACAAAAGCCCTGTTATAAGTATACTTATGTGTCATCTGTCCATCAAGTGTTTTGTGTTTGTTGGTTATCTTTGTAACGAGTTAAGTTATTGCAGTGAAACTTGGTTAGCTTTTGGATCATCACCTAAGAATTTCACAAACTGTTCATGACCCTAACCTCTGGTTCAGGGTCAGAATTCATTATCAAATGGTGTCAATGAATAATTTTCCATTTGCCAATTGCTGTCAGTGAATGGTTTCTTGTTTGCCATGTAATATTGTACAGTATCTGGTTAAAATATTGTAATGAAACTTGATTTGCTTTTATATTATCACCTAAAGATGTATTGCATACAAAAATCATGACCAAATACTCGAGGAACAAGGTCAGATCATATTCACTAAATAAGTCTGCTACTGGTTAACTTATGTCTTTGGAATCTGATGTGCTTTTATATCGTTACGTAAGGATGTGTCACCCACTACAGATATATATCCATCTGCTTGTCTATCAATTAATTTCACATTCACTCAATAGCTTGAGAACCAGGGGATGTGTAACCCTTGCCTTTTTCAGCTGTTATCTGTATAGCTGAAGCTGTTGGACATAGCAATGAAACTACAGTACAGCCATAGTACCGTATTATTTAATGCACTATTTGGCATGCTAATGATGGGGGTGCAGCAATATGTTATGTTATGACATACATAGAAATTGAAACATTCCCTGTACTGTATAGAGCTTTGTTGTAATTCACCTGCTTTTGTTTACTCTAATTGCAGTGAAATTGTTTTTGTTTCACCTATGGCACTGATGTGTTGTATTTGTATTATTTTATTATTATTATTATTTTTTTAATTAAATCCTCTTTCTCCAATGCATACATTATAAGCACTGACAGCTTCCAAAAAACTTAAATAGACAAAGGGGAAATTTGTACTGTATGTTAATTTTTGAAGATATGAGACTGTCAGTTTGTGAGTGATGATTGATGTCAGAAATTGACTCGAGGGGGATATACAGTACTGTACAGTAGTAAAGTGTCTTTACTGGAATAATTGTTGCATTGGATGGTCTTAACCATGGAAAAATGCAATTCAATGTGTTATATGTACTCATTTACTGTACAGAAATTCTAGTTTTCAGTAGTTTATTAGATCAATACTTACCCCTGAGTAATGGTAAATAGATAATGATATTTGCACATTCTCCAGGGTCCTTGTGATGTTAATATTCTTAGGCACTTTTATTATTATTTGTTACATACTATATTATTAATGTTTGGAGTGAGTACGGCTACAATACCTGTACTAAGTTGGCATTAGATCAGAATGAGCCTTATTTACATGCATTTAATATCAGGAACTAGACAATAATGTATAAAAAAAAAACCCATATTAAAATACTTTCAGTTCATATTGATTGTGGGTAGCACAAGGACTTCAGTTGGTATTCACTTTATAAATTCTGTAATACAGAATTAGTGTTGTTTTAAGTTTTGGAACAGGCTGTTATTATCTGTATCTGGTTGGTATGCTTGCAACAGTAGAATGTTACAAAGAAGTGTTGTTAAAGGCTTTATTAATGGAAGAAAAATTATTCAGGGTTTTGTAATAAAATACACTTAACATGGGAAAAAAGATGTAATCACCAATTCACTCTTGTTGACAATTCAGAAACATTGTACAGTTGTTGGTGCATGTCATTGTAGTTTCCTTGGAGTTTGTAGTTATACAGGCAGTCATTCCATGCTCACATACTTGGTCATATCATAGTGTATTCTGTGCATGCATATCATAGTCTATTCTCTTGCAATTTGTTTTATATTCTACAATTTCTCAATACAAAAAGTTGGTGCAATTTCATTAAATTTTTTTTGAAAATGTAGACAAGGGAATTTTCTGCCTGTAGGCAGTAGCTTCTCATTCTTGTGTCTGAATGATACCCTTGTCATTTACACAAATTTTTTTATTAGTACAGTACAGGTAGTATACTGAATGTACAAAATTACAAAACAAAAAATTACACTTTTTTGTCAAATTGTGTTTATAACTAAAACTTAAACAAGTTTGTATAAGGGTCATTTACTTTACAGTACTAATGTGTGCATATCTTGTTCCATACCATGTGAGACTACCAGAGTGTGATTTTTATTCATTGTTAGGGAGATTGCAACAGTCTATATTATAATACATTGGAAATTGAAAAAGTTTTGTTGGAAATTTTATTGTGTAAAGTGGGTTGGGTAACAGGACTAGTTAATGAATTTATTGCAATATTTTTAGTCACAGACTGTGATGGACTAAAGATCTTGTTCACTATATACTGTAATTAGCATTAATTTAGCTTTCTAAAATTAACCTAACATTTATATTGAGATATGGCAAGTACCCTGTAATGTGACATAGTGTAAGTCTAACCCATGTTCTTGGAGGTAGGGACATTAAAAAGATTTATTCTTATTCCTCCACTAATTTGGTAAGCAAAAAGTACTTTGCCCATTAACATGCCCAGTACATGTATTCCGCAGTTATTGAGGAGTCTTACCAAATGTTATTTTAATACTTGCAGCCAATCCAGCCATATTTGGTTTTATTTGTGGTTACCAGTGCAGTGTAATCACAAGGTGTAACAGTAATTCAGAAAATTTACAGCTATTTTACCCCCAAAAATGTGATGAATGATACTATTGATGATGTTTTCAAAGGTACAGTAGTAAAATACTAATATGTAATTACAGTGAGTGGTTAAAGAGTACAGTACATTACTGTATTCATTTGCTGTAATATATGGTACTTCTACTTTGTTATATACTGTACTGTATTTAAAAAAAAACATAGCAACTAGTCTTTGTCATCAGTTAAAAATGTGGTGTGATGGAGGTTACCTAATTTTATATTTAATTATTTTGTTTAATTTGCTAAGAATGTTGCAAATATAATCTTGCCATACATGGTCAGATTGCATTATCAAGATTGTATGTAGCCACAGAAGTTATTTACAGTATTTCATAATATACTGTAGATACTAGGTGTGTGAGTGTCTATGCTTGAAATATAATGAGTGACTTGTTTTCATTTTTATTTGACTGTAAGTATATTCTTTAACAAATTCATTAATTTACTCAGGAAGTACCATTCTCTTCTAGTATTGTTCTTCAACACTTTGTGTTCGTTAATAATTCTTAATGCTGGTATAAAATGAATATTTAATCAAAGTATGATGAATTATGATGCTCTGGACATTATTTACACTATAAGATAACAGTACAGTACTGTTAAGACTTGACACAGACCTTGACACATAAGTTTCTGAAGGACACTGCTATCTTTATCATGTAGTGCAGTGTGGAGACTATGATGTTCCAAAAAATTTATATGCTTATTATTTGCTTTTTTTTTGTACATTGATATGAAAGTTACAATAAATGATCTTCATATTAAGGTCAAGTAACAGAAAATAAGAATATTGTCTGCAGTGTCAGGTATACATGTACAGTAGTTATAAACCAGTGTGAAAAGTCCAATGAGTTAGTACAGTATAAAGATGAGCAGAAGCGTACTCCAGTGTTCTATTTCACATTGAACGTGGAGGTAAAATTTTAGAATAAAAAAGTAAAATTAAATATAGGGTTAAAATATACCACATTTGCTAAGTCATTCATTCAGTACTGTTTCATATATTCTAAGTACATTACTGTACACCTAAGTGATGAGGACATGCTTTTTTTTGTAACATGAACTGTAACCAACCAGGGCAAGAAAATCTGGACTTTTAAGCCTTGGTATTCTGTACTTGGAGGTATTTCGAAATTTACTGTCACTTATTTTGAAGTTAATTGAAGATATGGATCATATGTTTGATAATGGAGATTAGATGCTGCCCCTACTTAATATTTTTTGTAGATAATCTTTTATAAGATGGGTTTCCATAAATATAAATAAATGTTTTTACTTTGGTTTTATTTCGTCCCAAATTTCAGCAATATTTTGTCATTGGAAAAACTACATTTTACAAAGAGATTTGTTTTATGTGAAAGTAAGAATAAAAGTGATTGATACTTGTTACTGTCAATGTAAGATACAGAAGGTGAACATTTAAAGAAATTACAAGTAGACCTAGGATTTTGTAAATGGTAAAGAATGTGTTAATATCCATAATATACACGAGGTAGTTATCACAGATTCTATACAGTATGTAGAGCATAGAATCTATGTAAACACCAATGTATTCAGACGGAGCGAAGCCTGTAAGGGGTAACTGACCGACAACTCAGTTAGTCACTAAGGTGTTCAGTGGCTTTTGTGCTCTTATTAATTGTCCAAATTCGCAAGAAAGCAAGCAAGCCACCGTGGTATGAAACGGTTACAGGACAAAATCCCAGTGGACAAAATCCCAGCCTCTTATCCCAAAAGTGGACAAAATCCCAACCTCTTATCCCAAAAGTGGACAAAATCCCAGTCTTATAAATAGTCTCATATTTAAAAAAAAAATTTAACATTCAAAATTCGAGTCTCAAATAAAATAAAATAAATAAAATAAAATAAAATTCAGTTTCATAAATAAAAGTCTCATATATATAAAAAGAAACAAACTTTAAAAAAAAATTTAAAGTCAAATTGATACAATAAACAATATTCAATATATAAATTTATTTCATGCTCACAAAATTATGCTCCATTTATGTAAACATAATTATGAATAATCACTTGAAACGAATGCATGCTCCAACACCCTGTAGGAACTCCTCTACACTTTTAGATGAGGATTGGCGATCTGAACACAAGTTGACAAGGCGTTCTTCAAAGGTTTTCTGAGCTCTGCCACACATAAAAATTGTATACGATACCTTAATACAATATAATATAATATATTATTAATATGATAACAGGCGAATGGTCTTTACACCTAATCTTATTAATTAATCTTATATAAGACTGGGTTTTTGTCCACTTTTGGGATTAGAGGCTGGGATTTTGTCCGCTGGGATTTTGTCCACTGGGTTTTTGTCATGGAATCGTATGAAACAGTTTACCCGAGTAGACGATTGCCCAAAGAACGAATAGAAAAAGATGTGTACAATTACAGAGTGGGTTTATATGATATCACAGAGACATTGCAATGTATTAATGGTTGATACATTGCAGTAATGCAATAATGCGTTATAATATCAACAGTCCAATTCATGAAGTTCACCAAGTAGATGAAAATTCTGGGATCAGATCTGACTGTCCAGAATACTCAGTAACCGAAATATTTGTTTATTTACCCTAAGAATGGGAGAGAACAACTTTAAGCGGTGAACATTAATACTAAATATTCATTCATTTATTGTTATATCACAATATCTATTGTGTAATGGCGTACCAGGATGTTTGCGTTCTCGAATTGTTACATGGAAACTTGTACAGACATTCAAACAAGTTGTTAGGGAAATGAATACCAGCCCCCAACCATCTCAACTGAAATGTATTTATATTTTAATTTCTTATTTGGTTTACAATACTTCTAGTTTATGAAAAAATACATTAACTAGCAGTGTTTTAAACCAAATGTAAATACTTGGGAAGGCACAACGCAGCGAGGCAGCGGCAGTATAGTAAAGTGAACAAGACTAGTGACCACTGATCACCAGGTCTCAGTCTGTTGGTTTTCAGTGAAGTGAGCTTTGGCGTTATATATACGTATATTACATGGTATCGTATGGCTGCAACATATGCACGTAGCTTTTCGAATGAGGCTAACGAGCCGATCAGTGGTGAAGAGGGTAAAAGTAAAAGTAAAAAAAATCTAAATTCGACTGAAAGAGGCTTGGGAAACGTGGTGAGTACTGTACAATTATTTTTATTAATGGTAGCCATTATAATATCGTTTCATGTTAGTCATACGATTTCATGCGCTACTTGGTATAGTTTGGGTGAAATATATCTAAGTGTGTGGTTAAAATAAAGGTAATAGTGGAGGAGAACCTGCCTTTAACATGCCCAACATGTTTTTGAGATATCTGTCCGGGTAAAATTTGCCTTGGTAAAGATTCGTAAAACATCCCCTTCATATTTTACGGGAAAATAAAATTTTCTGGTGTATTTTGGTATGCTTTGTTTAAATGACATTAATTTTCTCTGGAAAATCCCCATTTATGAGTAATTGTCAAAGAGACCTACAGATCTAACCAACCAAAGAAACTTGCTTAACCTTACCTAACTTCCTAGCTCCACCCCCCGGACTCCCCAACATATTAAACAGAAAGTATTTGTTTTGATATCTGATACCAATGAAAGCAAGTTTGTTGAAGCGTCATGGTGTAATACGACCCTTTCAAAGACAAGATACAGCACTTTGATGACATGAGAGTGATTGTACCCACTGGACCACCAGAACCTTAAAGGGAGTTTCAGGCTAGTGGATTCTTGTCCAGTGAGTGTGATATACAGTACAAAGGACAAGTGCGGTTACGGTACCTTGTCAAGTTTTCCTTGCTTAGATGTACTTGTTATTTATGCATTCCATAATATATCCTCAACTTATATCTTATATCTTATATCATATCTAATTTTACGTTTTTAGTGGTCGTGAGAGTTGAGCATCGCTGCGTTGTCTATTAAAGGTTCTTAAGTTCCTTTGATTTAGTAAGCTACAGTTTGGGGATCTGTAGATACACCCGACAATAAGTAAGTCTCCTTCCTTTAATTAGCTGCCTTCAGTAGTGTTTCGAACTCCTCTCTCCTATCAAGGGACGTGTCAGTATTAGTGTACATGACATTCAAGCCGGAGTTTGTTCTTGGTAATGTCTCTGCTCTTGGTAGTAACTCCGGCCCCCTTCCTTTCTCAGAAGCTGCAGCATTTGCTAAGTACACTGTACTTTGCAAGGTGTGGTTAGAAATGTCATTAATTTTTAAAATGATAGTGGTGGTAATAATAATAATAATAATAATTATTATTATTATTATTATTATTATTATTATTATTATTATTATTATTATTATTATTATTATTATTATTATTATTATTATATTTTCGCCCCCAGGCTTTGATGTGGGTCAGTAACCTGTGTGGTTATCTATGCTAGGCAAGACCTTAGAGCCAGCCAGGCGAGGGTACAGGGAGAGGATGTTTTTGAAGAGTCCAAGTGATGTAAAATTAAATTAAGGGGAGGGGACTTACTTATCGTCGGGTGTATCTACAGATCCCCAAACTGTGGCCCACTAAATCAAAGGAACTTAAGAACCTTAATAAATAACGCGGCAATGCTCAACCCTAGCCACCTCCTTATCATGGGGGACTTTAACTATGGCGACATCGGCTGGAGAAACGAGTCCACCCCAAATGACTTGAATAATCCTTCTACTCTTTTTGTAGAAACTCTGAGAAATAATTTTCTGTTCCAACATGTTAGAGACCCGACACATTACAGAGGGGAGCAAACACCCAAGCCACTTGACCTCATCATAACGAACGAGGAGGGTATGGTGGCCAAACTGGAACACCTTGCCCCAGTTGGCACCAGTCACCATACAGTGTTGTCATTCAGATTTAACTATTACCTAGTTCAGGATAAGGCCAGGCCAAGGTGCAAATATTACAAGGGAAATTAGAATGGGATGAGGGAAGAGATGAGTGGTATCAACTGGCCTGACTCATTAAGGTACAAGAAAACAGACACTACGCTGAATATCATAACTTGTAAAGTGACCCATTTGATCGATAAATATATACCCAAGACCAAACCCAGTGCTTCTAGGAATACGAGGGGATCCCTACACATAAACCATGCGGCGGTCGACAAAATTAAGAAGAAAACCCAGAAATTCACGACTTGGGTTGGGTCAAACAATGAGCAAGACAGGAGGATGTATGTAAGAGCCAGAAACCAAGCAAAGATAGAGTATAGAAAGGCTGAAAAGGAGTTCCAGAGGCTGGTTGCAAGCGAGGTCAAGTCAAACCCAAAGGCGTTTTACCGCTATGCAAAGTCGAAATTGAAAACGCGAGTAGGAGTATCAGACCTGAGGCTTGTGGATGGTAGTTACGCAGATTCTGACCAGGTTAAAGCTGAGGCATTGAACAGCTTCTTTTCCTCGGTGCTCACAAGAGAGGATGCAACTAACCTTCCTGCGTTTGAGGACAAACGGTTCGACACAGCACTGACCCACATTGTGTTCACAGAAGAGGGTATTAGAAATAAACTGTACAAGCTAAAAGTACATAAGAGTCCCGGCCCTGACATGGTGCATCCTAGAGTGCTAAGAGAGTTATGCAACGAGCTTGCCGAGCCCCTGAAGATCCTGTTTTGTAAATGCCTGGATGAACAAATGGTCCCCAGTGAATGGAAAGTGGCTTATGTGAGTCCTATCTTCAAGAAGGGCGATCGTCACTCCACGAACAACTATAGACCAGTGAGCCTGACCAGCATAATATGTAAAGTACTTGAGAGTATTTTCAGAGATGCCGCAATGGAACATCTAATAGGAAAAACCCTATAAAAGATTGCCAACACGGTTTTATGCCGGGGCGCTCCTGCTTAACACAATTGCTCAAGGTATTGGATATTTGGACCCATATTCTGGAACGGGGTGGTAATATCGACAGTATTTACCTAGATTTTGCCAAGGCTTTCGACAGTGTACCCCATGAAAGGCTGAAAATCAAACTGGAAGGGTACGGAATTCGGGGAAATGTCCTAGCATGGATAGAAAACTTTCCACATGACCGCAAGCAGTGTGTGGTGATTAATGGCACGAAATCGTCAGCCGTACCTGTCACAAGTGGGGTACCACAGGGCAGTGTATTGGGCCCGCTGTTGTTTGTTTGTTTCATAAATGACATGTCTGACGTTGTACACTCCTCCATAAAAATGTTTGGCGATGACGCTAAGTTATTTCGGGAAATTAAGAACCAAGCAGACTGTGAAGAGTTGCAGAAGGACCTCTGTGGGCTCCAGGAATGGTCGAAGAAATGACTGCTGAGATTCAATGTCACGAAGTGTAAGAGGATGCACCTGGGGCGTACCAACGGTAAGGAGGCGTATCATATGTCCCAACGGGATGAAGAATCTGCACTAGTTGAGACAATGTGAGAAGGACCTAGGTGTGTATGTTGACAATGAGCTGAAGTTCTCGGCCATTGCGAGAAGAAGGTAAACCAGGCAAATAAATTATTAGGTGTTATAAGAAGGTCGTTCAGATATCTAGACGGTCCGTCCCTCGTAACGATCTTCAAGAGTGAAGTGCTTCCCCATCTGGAGTACTGTCACTCCGTCTGATCCCCGAGATATGCTAGGGACTTAGTTGGTTGAAAATGTTCAAAGGGGGGCCACCAGACTGGTGCCTGCACTTCGGCACCTCAGCTACCCTGAGAGATTGGAGCGCCTGAACTTGCCTAGCTTATATTACAGACGGGCAAGGGGTGACCCAATTGAGGTGTATAAGCATCTGAAGGGGCACTACTCAGTCGAGTGTCCTTACTTGGAGCTGGCGGACGCTCGCCCCACAAGGGGTCACAGCTCAAGATTGAAGAAGCCGCAAGTCCAGAAAACTGTGAGGTCAAACTTTTTCGGAATGAGGGTTGTAAACTCCTGGAACAATCTACCAGAGAGTGTTGTGACGGCACCGAGTGTGAGCTCTTTCATGACAAGACTTGACCAACACTGGAGCGGGTTCAGGTACATTCAGGAGCCGGTGCATGCCCAGTACTTGCCAACAGTGCGTGACAGAGACGTGACCGATCGCCCGGGCGGCTAGCGAGCTGATCAGTGGCGAAGAGGATAAATGAAAAGGAAAAGTAATCAGAGACATGACCGATCGTCCAAGCGGCTAACGAGCCGATCAGTGGCGAAGAGGATAAAAGTAAATAAAGTAAAAGTGAAAAAATAAAATAAATAAATAAATAAATCGGAGCGAGGGCTCGTATTCATCCCGAGCTTATTTCACCTGATGATTGCACCTTAACGTTACTTGAAAGGTTTGGTTAGATTAGTTGACGCTACGTTAGGATAGGTTACGTTGGGGTAGTTAACCTAAGATGAAATATGTCTATAAATCTAAGCGGGATATCATTGGTTTGACTCGATGTGATTAGTTATTACTTGTTTATCTTTACTGATTATGTACAGGGGCCATCATCATGAATTTGTATGGCAATTTAACAAAATAAAAATCTACCTACTTACCTAAAAAACTACGTTTATCTTGTGCATAGACATCATTAATGCTCTATCATAAAGTATTGTTAAGTAGCGTATTCTTATATGGCGATGGTGGTATAGTGGTGAGCATAGCTGCCTTCCAAGCAGTTGACCCGGGTTCGATTCCCGGCCATCGCAAATTGATCTGTTTTATCATTGATAATAGTTTGTACAAATTGTCAACGTAACACGTAGATTACCTTTATCCAAAATGATTTATGTTGGTGACCAACGTGAGCACACGTCTAACCAAGAAACGTAAACAATATTTCATATATTAATATACTGCCCAAGATAATTTCTGGTTAAACACCTTTTATGTACAATTGCGGAAAGAAGTAATGATACACATCGTGGTGGTCCATGATGAGATTTGGCAATTAGCCAATAATAAACAAACCAAGTAGTATTGCAAGTACGAGAGCCAGGGTGGGGTCGATGCATCTTTGATTGACTGTAGATACTGCCTTGTAGGTATACAACACCTGGAAGGGTACGGAATTTGGGGAAATGTCCTAGAGTGGATAGAAGACTTTTTACATGACCGCAAGCAGTGTGAGGTGATTAATGGCACGAAATTATCATCTGTACCTGTCACATGCAGGGTACAACAGGGCAGTGTATTGGGCCCGCTGTTGTTTGTTTGTTTCATAAATGACATGCCTGACGTTGTACACTCCTCCATACAAAAGTTTGCCGATGACGCCAAGTTATTCGGGAAATCAAGAACTGTGCGGACTGTGAAGACCTGCAGAAGGATCTCTGTGAGCTCCAAGAATGGTCGAAGAAATGGCTGCTGAGATTCAATGTCACGAAGTGTAAGAGGATACACCTGGGGCGTACCAACGGTAAGGAGGCGTATCATAATATGTCCCAACGAGATGAAGAAACTGCACTATTTGGGACTGAATGTGAGAAGGACCTTGGTGTGTATGTTGACAATGAGCTGAAGTTCTCGGGCCATTGCGAGAAGAAGGTAAATAAGGCAAATAAATTATTGGGTCTTATAAGGTCCCTCGTAACGATCTTCATGAGTGAAGTGCTTCCCCATCTGGAGTACTGTTGTAGTGGATACTCTCTACAACTGCCATTGTCGTTTGTCGCTGACCAACCGATCCCTTTTCGAGTTTCCCAGCCAAAGCCTCGTGGTCTGACAGAGCGGGGTCGGCTATCAGCGACGGACCTCCTATATAAGCTCTCAACCTCGCCTTGAAAGCCCTTCAACCTACAGCCCCGCAACACCCAACAAGACCTCTCAGCAAGCTCCTCACCACACGGCAACTCCCTAGCACCGCA
This sequence comes from Homarus americanus, assembly GCF_018991925.1. NCBI lineage: Eukaryota > Metazoa > Arthropoda > Malacostraca > Decapoda > Nephropidae > Homarus > Homarus americanus. The sequence goes on along the minus strand of NW_024721643.1, from coordinate 309,071 downwards.
CTGTACTTACAATATATTTATATAAGAAAACCACCGTATAGAGTTTCCCTTCTCCAACCCATCCTGAGTACGAAACAAAATCACGAAACCCTACACTGTCACTCCGTCTGATCCCCGAGATATGCTAGGGACTGTCAGTTGGTTGAAAATGTTCAAAGGAGGGCCACCAGACTGGTGCCTGCACTTCGGCACCTCAGCTACCCTGAGAGATTGGAGCGCCTGAACTTGCCTAGCTCATACTACAGACGGGCAAAGGGCGACCTAATTGAGGTGTATCAGCATCTCATGGGGCACTACTCAGTCGATTGTCCTTACTTGGAGCTGGCGGACGCTCGCCCCACAAGGGGTCACAGCTCAAGATTGAAGAAGCCGCAGATCTAGAAAACTGTGAGGGCAAACTTTTTCGAAGTGAGAGTTGTGAACTCTTGGAACAATCTACCAGAACGTGTTGTGACGGCACCGAGTGTGAGCTCTTTCAAGACCAGACTTGACCACTGGAGCAGGTTCAGGTACATTCAGGAGCCGGTGCATGCCCAGTACTTGCCAACAGTGCGTAACAGAGACGTGACCAAGCGGCTAACGAACCGATCAATTGGTGAAGATGATAAAGGAAAAAGAAAAGTAACAGAGTCGTGACCGATCGCCCAGGCGGCTAACGAGCCGATCAATTGGTGATGATGATAAAGGAAAAAGAAATATAACAGACGTGACCGATCGCCCAAGCGGCTAACGTGCCGATCATTGGTGAAGAGGATAAAAAGCCATTTAGTCTACTAATGTTTTGTCTTTGATTTCTTTCGGTCAGACGTCTTTTGGTACCGTATTTACAGTAACATGCCTCAGTTTAAAAAAAAAAAGGAAAAAAATAACTCAAGGTGACCCCTGTAATTCTGAGCTAGTATGAATTAAGGTCGAAGACCAGACCACCAACATTGGCGCATGTTCAAGTACATTTCACGAGACTGCATTATTGGATGGACAGAAATGACAGACCACCCGAATGGCTAACAAGCCAATAGCAGCGAAGATAAAGTCAAGGTATATACAACAGCAGTAATTTAAATTTGGGTGCAGTCCATTTTCAACCCTTTCGACAAAATCTCAAGCCTAGATAGCTCAGTTGGGAGAGCGTTAGACTGAAGATCTAAAGGTCCCCGGTTCGATCCCGGGTCTGGGCAGTGCTCATTTTTATACTCTAACATCACCTTTGATTAATTTACACCACACGACCTTTCTTTCGTTGGTTCTAACAGTGTTATGACGTGTTTTGGCTCTTGGTTTAGTTAAAGTATAAAGATATTTATATCTTGGGATTAGTGATGTTAATGACCTTAATATATAGGTAAAATCTATACATACGAGTAACTAACTGGTAGATCTTCATTTTATATAATCGACATACAAGTTCACACTGGCTCACAATATGCACAGTACAAGTGTACTGTAGTGGATACTCTCCCCTACAACTGCCACTGCCGTTTGTCGCTGACCAGCCGATCCCTTTTCGAGTTTCCCAGCCAAAGCCTCGTGGTCTGACAGAGCTGGGCCGGCTATCAGCGACGGTTACTTCCGGAGGACCTCCGATTTAAAGCTCCCAGCCTTGCCGTGAAAGCCATTCAACCTACAGCCCCGCAACACCTCTTCTCAGCAAGCTCCTCACCACACAGCAACTCCCCAGCACCGCACTGTACTTACAATATATTTATATAAGAAAACCACCATATAAGAGTTTCCCTTCTGCAACCCATCCTGAGTGCGAGACAACATCACGAAACCCTACAATATCAACATCGGTATACATTCAGCACGTCGATTCTACTTAAGTTTACCCAAGAAAGCCGTTAGTTTATTTCCAATCGGCTCCTAATAATACAGGACAATAACCTCAAACCACCTTCATTTACATCGAAATCAGGAAGCGGCAATAGAGATCCAAGAAGACCGAAAACAGCAAGTAGGTCTTAAAAGACCAAAACACCTTGAGACCTAAAATACGGCTTAATTTGCCCTTTGGCTGAGAACTACAAACCATACAGGGATTTGTGGAATATTTGACGAATGTGAAATATATGCTAAATAATGCGTTAAAATGGAATTTAATCTGTCATCTTCCCAGTTTGGGCTACCTCTAGGTGGAGGAGCTTTCATATGAATTAGTTAATTCTTGACGAAGGCAAATGTATGTTTTGCTCACTCCAGTTTGTAAAATTCTAAGTGATGGTGGTATAGTGATGAGCATAGCTGCCTTCCAAGCAGTTGACCCGGGTTAGATTCCCGGCCATCGCAAAGCTGCTTTAATTTTCAATATACATCATTTGCTTTGTGAACCGACAAATATGAAAGGCTCTTCTTTAGGTATGGACCAAATTAAATGTTAAACTTAAGATGTACAGAGGTGTCAACGCAAATGCTTATCTTCATTGTCCCATGTTTGAACCCGGATTCGGATCATGCGAGAAGGGTGTTATTCAGTTAGACCTTACCAACCATCGCATGATTCACCGGATACTACCGTTTCTTCCTGCAGGTTGTAAAGAACTGAACGATCGCCCGAATGGCTAGGAAGCTGTTAAGCGGTATGAAATAAACAATTATAAATAACATTTGAATTATGAATGACTAAAATGACTTAAATAACCCCGCTACTCTTTTTGTAGAAACTCTGAGAGATAATTTTCTGTTCCAACATGTTAAAGACCCGAGGAGGGTATGGTGGCCAAACTGGAACATCTAGCCCCAGTTAGCACCAGCCACCATGTGATGTTGTCATTCAAATTTAACTGTGATACTTAGGTCACAACAAAACCAGGCCATGGTGAAAATATTACAAGGGAAATTACGACGGGATGAGGGAGATGAGGAGTATCCACTGGCCGGACTCATTTAGGCATAAAAACGAGTGTAAGGACACTCGACATGATATTTAAATCACGTTGAAGGAATTAGTGTGTTAAATCAGGTGGATTCTTTACATTCCGTTGTCAGGTCTATGAAACTGGAAAACATATAATGCCAAAACATATTCGCCCAACGTGGGGCTCGAACCCACGACCCCGAGATTAAGAGTCTCGTGCTCTACCGACTGAGCTAGCCGGGCATGACTACATTGGACTTTGTACAAATATTTGAAAAAGCTGGAATATAAAAATGTTTGCGATTCTGTAGGACTAATAAATTATCTGGCATTTACATAAATATTTATTCATTAACATAGTCATACAAGTTCACATTGGTCTTGTATGTACTAGACTGTGCAGGTATTCAAACGATGGTTAACAATCGAGTGTTAGGTTCAGCAGGTGATACCAGCTGAATGAGTCTTAATTTACTAAGTAATTTTATCCTGTTGAAGTGACTTTCCCTTCCTGGGGAGTTGAGAACAAAGTGGGATCACCGGACATTAGTCCCCAAGATTACATTATTTTTCCTTACGATTAACCACCCCGCCCCCTCCCCTTCATGTATCGTTAAGATGTTTACTAATCAGGTGAAATAAACTGGAGGTGATTTACAATGTTTTAAAACCTGAGGGCTGCAGTGCCACATGAATTCGACAGGTGATTTATCCAATAATTCTGTGCCTAGATAGCTCAGTTGGGAGAGCGTTAGACTGAAGATCTAAAGGTCCCCGGTTCGATCCCGGGTCTGGGCATTTATAATATTTTTTTGTACCTGTAAACGTTACATGATCTTTTACAGTATGTATGGTCACATTTACTCAGTAAAATTCTCATACAAATCACATTGGTTCAGCTTATATAGTTCAGATACAGTATGCTATCTGATCATCTTCGTGTCCTCATCTATAGTTTGAGGTAGTTACTGCAGTAGCCTCGTTACTACTACTTTCTACCACCTGAGGTTTTTCGGTAAATAATTTCTGTTTGAATCATCAGGCAAGGGCGGATCCAATGGGGGGGGGGGGGTCTGGCGATCTTTAATTAAGTATTGTACTGTGGGATTTTTTTATAGTAAAAAGTAAAAACTTTTGATTTCAGAATATACCCAAATATCAAGTACACATGGCGGTTAATATTTAGAAGTTGCCAACACCTACTTATATATTGTCTTATATAGGGAGAACGAGAAAAAAATAGTATATAACGTTTCCGTCGGAAATTCATATCGTCCGAGTATTTTAAACGATAAACTTACCCACAATATTAGCTGGTCAAAGTGGGCATGGTTTTGAAGTAGAGGTAAAATGTGGGGTAAAATACTAAAAATAACACCAAACAAACCTTTGACAAACTTACCTTATGTTTCCTAACTTGTAAAAATGTTAAGAATCACTTTACAGTTAATGGATCCCTCCTCATCTGAGCACCGAAAACAACACCAACATATACTAAAAACCGAAAACAACACCATTTACAAAATACCGAAAGCATGAGTAAGGTATTTTTTTTTTTTTAGTTTCAGGCTTTTTAAAGGCTAGAAAACGTTGGGTGTTTTCAAAAGTTAGTTTTGTGTTTTTTTGTTTTTGTATTTTACCCCACATTTTCCCTCTACTTCAAAAGCCCTGCCCACTTTAAACAAGTAAAATTGTTGGCAATTTTATCGGTTAAAATACTCGAAAAATATACATTTCCGACGGAAACGCTATAGATGAAATTATTATTATTATTTTTTATCCTTCTTCCTATATAAGACTCAATATTTACCCACATGGCTTCAAAGTGGCCTCAAAACGCCCATGATATTGGTTAGATTTTAAAACAAAAATATCGGGGGCTTCCCCAAATTATAAAAAATAAATAAAAGTTGGGTGGGCTTGTGGGGTTTCGTGATGTTGTCTCGCACTCAGGATGGGTTGGAAAAAGGAAACTCACAATGCATTTTCTGTATATATTGAATGTGCAGTGCAGTTTGGTGCTGGGAAGTTGCTGCGTGGTTAGGAGCTTGCTGAGAGGAGGTGTTGGATGAGGAGCTCGTTGAGAGGTCTTGCCGGTTCAGGAACGTGGAGTAGAATGAGAGCTGGTCAGCGAGGAGCTTGCTGAGAGGTGTTGCGTGTTGCAGGGTTGTAGCTAGAATGAGAGCTGGACAGCAAGGAGCTTGCTCAGAGGAGGTGTTGCATGTTGCAGGGCTGTAGCTAGAATGAGAGATGGACAGCGAGGAGCTTGCTCAGAGGAGGTGTTGCGTGTTCAGGAACGTAGGGTAGAATGGATTTCAGGTCGGTCATGCGGAGAGAAGAGAGCATTTGCTCTGAGGGTGCAAGAAGGGTACAGTACAAGGTAAAGTTCAGAAGTGGGAAATAGAGGGGAAGGTTAACAGCAGGTGGGCTGTCCACCTTGCGGAGACGGGGTTTTTGTCTTCCGGCAACAGTGCTGCATTAGAGGATTCATGCGGTTAGGGAAGGCCGGTCTCAGCCAAGCTAAGCTAAGTTGTTCTATTTGATGTTTCCTTGGGGCATATTATGATAGTGGGGGGGGTCCCTCCAGGTCCTTGTGGCACTGGAGGGATGATCCCCATCTTTTTCGTTTCTAGTTTTTTTTTTATTGTGGGTATTTGTGAACTTTTAGGTCTTTGTTTGTTTGTGGGGTCCCTCCAGGTCCTTGTGTGACTGGAGAGTTGTTCCCATCTTTTGGTTCTTCGTTATAATTTTTTATGCTTCTAGGCCACCATCTGTGGCTACCGGAAATAAATCCGGATGCAAGCGTCGCAGGTGACCCCCGTGAAACTCTCCGGTTGCTGAATCCCGTCGCATTGGAATGCGGCTAGGCTTGTTAGTTTGTAGGGGAGAGTATCCACTACAGGCTCGCTGTTCGCCATGTTCCCCCACCACAACTTCTTGGACACCCCCTTTTGATATTCCTGGAACCGCCCTTGACTGTTACAATCGCATCAATCCTACACGACCTTACAGAAAATGCTGCCAGACCAACCCCTTAACGACTAACGCAAAAAATCAAATTATAGATAACTTGTGTGTTCACAGTAAATGACTTAATTTTTTTAAAAGTTATTTTAATCAATTTTATTGGTTTATTTATTTATTATAAATTTATACAGATAATGAATTTTCTTCCTCACGAACCGTGGCCTGTTGGTCTAGGGGTATGATTCTCGCTTAGGGTGCGAGAGGTCCCGGGTTCAACTCCCGGACAGGCCCGATAGACATTTCTATTTTCTTTTTCTTGAAGGAAAGAGCCACTGAGAGAAGTTCTGGCGTATGAATTATATTTACTTTTTTTTAAATATTATTTTCATTTAATTAGATTCTATTACATTAATTTGACGTTATCCTATATTGAATGAAAACTTAAATAAATACCATAATCCTCGTATAGTTTTAGTTATGTGCAGTCATGTATTCAACTGACCATGACTTGATTCATACTATGGTTAAGGTAGCCGGGTGTGCCATTAGGACAGGCCGAGATGTGAGGACTCCTCGTACTGCCCCCTGGACCATATTGGTTTAAGATCCACTTCTATTTTTGTTGATGCTCCTTATTGTAGTGGATACTCTCCCCTACAACTGCTGACTGATCACTTGCCGTTCGCTTACCAGCCAATCAGCGGCGAATTCCACAGACCAGGCCTCACTTGCGAACTGCGCGGTGATTGGCGCCGCTCATTTCATAAAGAGCCATAAGTAAATACAAAAATTAAAACAAAAAATCAGGAGTGAGAAATGATATACAGTATGTATGTTGTGTTGTCTAAGTAAGAGAAACAAATGAGACCCTGCAGTTGTGGGTAAATGGGACAGAAAGTCAGATCAGCAATCTGGAACTTAGTCACAAATTTTGTGGTGCCATATGGCAGCAGGGTCTACCATTAGACAACACTTTATGTACTGTTTCTGAAATAATAAACTATGCATCTATTAGGACGGAGGCCATTTTCAACACAATGAACCTCGGAACTTGGGAAGCTTACTATACTCTTCCAATGTGATATTGCAACTGAACAACATTCCTGGAAAGTTATTTATTTCACTTGATTAAATGCCTTAACTCTACCTGGGGGGTGGTTAAGTTTTCGTTAAGGTATTTAGTCATCAGGTTAAGCTAAGGTGCCAAATCTTTCCGTTCCAAATTTTTTAGTAACTTGTTTAATTTTTTAATTATTATTATTTTGTTATGTATTTATTTATTTATTTTATTTATTTATTTTATTTTTTTTTTTTGGTGGGGGGGTTCCTGATAAAATAGTGTGTAATCCTTACTGTAAGGAAAAAAAAAGGAATTACCGACTTGCCGTGACCAGGATTCGAACCTGGGTTATTGCGGCCACAACGCAATGTACTAACCACTATACGATCACGGCCACCTTGACGATAAGTTATAGGTGTATTAAGTTTCAATCACTCATTCATTTCAAAAGTGAAGGTTGACATATTTCAAGGAAGGGTTGTAAAGTATAGCTATATCACTAAAGGGTAGGGTTGGAGAGAGCATCGAAAGGACAGTCGAACAAGCTATAATAAACTACGTTAGCCCGGGTTTGTCCTCCAGAAAGTCAATACGTCATTCAGAGATCTGGTATTCAACCAGTTTACATTGATTCTGCATGTATACCGACAGTGCTGGTATGCAATATACATGGCAGTGGAGGCCATGTCAATGAAACCCAAACATCCACCTTATCGCTGTCTGACACCGCAAACCCAAACATCTCCCTGTCATTAACTTACCTAAGCACCCTGTAATCTCCTCTATGTTCAGAACATAGACAGGTCAGCCTGTAGGTGCATTCTTGTCATTCTATATTTAAAAAGGGAGCTGGCTGCACACACTGTAGCTAATTAGAGCTTTGTCTTCCTCAACACTTGGCCCATCTACGGCCACCCACTCGAGGTAGCCATGGCAAGGGAAGGAGGCCAGTGGCTTGTGTAGGATCCCTCCATTGCCCTTTATAATTTTGTAGAGGGTTATTTTGAAGCCCAGTACTGTTCTTGATTCTACAGCTTGGGCTGGTAGACCGTTTCATAGGTCTTCCACTCTGTGTGGGAAAAAGTATTTCCTCATGTTCGTTCTGCATAATTACTTGGGGAGTTAGTAGTTACAGTATGTCCCCTCGTGTTAGTAGTGCGTGATATCACAGAGAAATGTCCCGGGTTCACGTTTTCCTACTCTCAGGATTTTGAATGTCTTAGCGAGATCTGCCCTATTGTGCCTCGTCTCACGGGTTGTTAGTCCTAAGGCCTTCAGTCTACTTGGATAATCTAGATATAATAGTTCCGGAATCATCTTAGTCGCTGTGTTGCACCTTTTCTGGGGATGTTAGGTTTTTCTGGGGGTAGGGTTTCCAAGCCTGTATACAGTAATCCAGACTTGGACATACTTGAGTTGTATAGTTGAAGGAGCATTTTCCTGTCTTCGTATTTGAAGTTACACTGTATGTTTCCCAAATCTCGATTTGCATTTCTCTCTGCTGCCACCATTTGTTACGCCGCCTTCAGTGAATGAACGATTATAACGCCAAGATCTTTCTCCTTATCGGCATTACCCAGGAAATTTTTATTAATCAACAGTATAGTTGTGATTAATGTTGTTGTATCCTATGTATAGGGTCTTGCATTTCGTAATGTTAAAGAGCTTTTACCAGTCTCGAGACCATTTGAACAGTATTTGAACACCAAATACTAGTCGAGAAGTGATTAGCAGTCCAATTTATTCATATAGGACCATTATTTGACTTCATTGCGGCTACATTTGGGTACATTTGGGTAATTAGTCGGACCGCTGATTGATATTATAAGCCTCCGTCCATGTAGTCATCCTTTCAAGGAAAGTGAATAAATTTGTGAGGCAGGATGAAGCTGCATATGATGATAATAGCTGTGAGGGAATATAATATTGTAAAGCTATAAAGGATAGTTGGTCAGTTCTCCGTTACCGACAATGTACCTGAACATGTACCAGTGTTGATCAAGTCTGGTCTTGATGGAGCTCACACTTGCAGTCACAACAGACCAGGGCAGGTTCCAACAGTTCACAGCTCTTGAAATAGCCTGCCAGAGTATGTGACAGAGATATGAGTCAACGTGACTGGTGTTGTTGTGATAATGTTATTACTATCCTTCAACGACTAAGGTCTTTAAGCGCGTTACAAGGTTAGTGATAAAATTATCACATCAATGGTATAACGAAAATTGTGACCAAGTCTCAGGTTGCTGACCTGGCTGACTTTTTGCCTCATTTACACACAATTGCAGGGTCTCAATTGTTTCTCTTACTTTGACAACACAACATACATATATCGTTTCTCACTCTTGATCACGTCAGATTTTTTAGATTAGATTGCCCCCGAGGGGGCTAGTTTATTGGACACCCCTTTACATCCTGTGCAAGTTGAAGCGCAGAAGCGTTTACAGCGCCCATCTGGGAAGCATTCTAAGTTCATGCTTGCCTTTATGATTCATGCATTAAGGGCGAAAAAGCCTGAATGGTCATGGGTTTTATCAGCAGGTTACATAAAATGACAGAATATTGAGTGTGTGGGGGGAAAGTTCCCGGTACATTTCATCTGTTTATGGCAAAGCGTGGCAGGTCCCTAATAATGTCAAGTGCCAGGCCTGTCACTAGGAGAAGGGATATTTGGTCAGGGAGGGAAGAGGTGTTGGTAACGGCTGGGGACCTTTAGGGCCTGACGTGGGTGGGTCGGTGACTTGTGCCCGTGTGCTAATCTCGGTAAAAAAATATTGAAAAATTAGGAGATAAAACTTTGTTAATTGGTGTATAATTGTTACCAGGTGTTAAATTTACCAAGATAATTACGTAAATAAATTCATGTACGTAGCAGATTTGGCACACTTGTAATGTGTATATTAAAAATACTCCATCTTAGTTATAAGTAAAAATATTCCGGGCCTGTCCGGGATTTGAACCCGGGACCTCCTGCACCCAAAGCAGGAATCATACCCCTAGACCAACAGGCCACATACATATTATTGAATTTTAGATAAATTTACCTTGCGAATATAATGTTTTTTGCATCTAAATTTTAAGTATTTTTTCCAATAAAGAAGTATTAGACTAAGATAGATATATCCATGTGAGAGTAGTCTACAAACCAATTCATCAGTATTAGTGTGATCTCTAACACAACGCGAGACAAACCGTTTGAATAGCATGGGAATTTTCACGTACTGAGAAGATCAATGACCAGTGGTGCGCGTGAACAGTAGTTAAATACAGATGAGAAAACAACTGGGCCTGTCCGGGAGTTGAACCCGGGACCTCTCGCACCCTAAGCGAGAATCATACCCCTAGACCAACAGGCCGACGAATAACAATGCATCTGATGTTTGTTTGTTGCATTGCATAGGCAACTTCTAATTTGTTATAATGTTATTACTGTGTTTCAACATTTAAGGATTTTAAGCCCGTAACAAGGTTAGTACATAAGAAAATAAGGAGTCTGCAATAGGCCGGTTGGCCTGTGCATGGCAGCTCCTGTCGAGAGTTACTACCACTCTCTATCATCCATGAATCTATCTAGCCTCCTTTTAAAACTTTCCAACGTTCCAGCACTTACTACAAAGTTGCTAAGCTTGTTCCACTCGTCCACCACCCTATTTGTGAACCAGTTTCTTCCTATCTCCCTCCTAAACCTATCCATTCTGTATCTGTGTTTTTCTGGCTAAATAAGCTGTTTCAATTCAACTCAAACCTAAACTTATCCAATTACATTGTTATAACAACAATTAAAAATTTTAGATCTAGAACTCTGTTTGTAACCTTCAACACTGACATATTCGTTTCACTGGTGCCGTTTATCATGTTCTCACTGAAACATTCAGAGTAATCTTTAAAAAGCACCGCAACGGTCGGTAGTCAGTTCAGAGGGTAAGGTGACCCAACCTTCTCACCTGGTTACAAATCTTCTTAATTACAAAATTTTCCAGTTTGTACATGCCATTACTCAAATTCATGTTGAATGCTTCGGTATGTTTGATGAGACTAGATTCTATTATGTTCCTACTATCAACTGATTTTCAAGGTAATATTGAGGAGGCATTATCCCAGTCAATGCAATGCTTATTATCCTCAAATGAACAAACAGAGCATTGGATTCCTGGCCTGTCCTAACACTATATTTATGTTGTATAAGTCTAGTTACAAGATCTTTACCTGTCTGGCCTAAGTAAAACCTATTACATTTCTTGCAAGGAACTTTATAAATGCAACCACCTGTATTGTTGGGGGAGTTCTTAATTAACATTTGTTTAACAGTGCACGAGTTTTTAAATGCCACAGTGACGTTCCAGGTGGCATTTAAAAACTTCGTGTTTTCTTCTTTCCTTGTGGTTATCAGCATATACCTGGATCACGCGCACCTACAGTGATTTACTTGCATATATATATATATATATATATATATATATATATATATATATCATACACTCCGTTGTTTCCAGTGTGATTTTATAAGATTTATCTTATGTATATATATATATATATATATATATATATATATATATATATATATATATATATATATATATATATATATATATATATATATATCCGCGGTCTAAAAAGAAAAGCGTTTTGTATACAATTGCAAACTTGTTTTCATCTTGCTTCATCATGAGATAATTTTTACCAGCACACCTATACTCAAGTTGTGTTTTTACCGAGAAGTTCAGCAATAGTTACCGATCCCATATTACAGAACAGTATTAGTTAGTAATCATAAAGTTTCGACTTCATCAATTTTCTGAAGCTCGGGATTTTTTCGTGTACATAACTCCATAACTCCAAAAGTGTTTTTTAGGGGTAATTGAAGATTTTAATTTTATTGCACTTTCAAAATTCTAGGGCACAACTTACAACCCCATTAATTCGAATCCCCGTTGTTTTTACATTGTTATGGGGTAGCGTGGCCGAGCGGTCTAAGGCGCTGGTTTAAGGCACCAGTCTCTTCGGAGGCGTGGGTTCGAATCCCACCGCTGCCAGCAGAACTTTTCAACTAAATGGATTTGTGATCAGCAAAACAATGGTGTGTAATATATGCTCTACCAGTGGATCTTAACCTTTTTACTACCACGCCCCCTCTAGGAATTGGTCCTTCCCTCCACGCCCCCCTTGCATCTATGAACAAAACATAAGGCACGTGTAAGGTAAGATAAACATCACCACGTGGTCATGAACACCACAACATCATGATAATCACAACCACATGATCAATAACAAACATATGATCGTAAAGTTCGTAAACACTACAAGTGACCACAATCATACATGATCATAAACACCACCATATTATTAACAAACATTACATGATCATAAACACCACCATATTATTAACAAACATCAATAATCACAACATGATCATAAGCACCACTACATGATCATCAACACCACCACATAATTATTAAGTAAATATTAACAAACACCACAACATTATAGTAAACACATCATGATCATAAACACGTGATTATTAAGAAACAAATCAATATCATCATAAATACAACTTTACCATAACCACCTGTTACCACCACATGATTTTAAGCACCACCAACTTCTGATAAAATACAAACGAAATTCAAAACTTGCGAATAACAAACAGAGCAACACATGCGTGTTCACAATTCACCAATAAACTTATGGCTGCTTACTATTTTTAGGTAAATATAACAACTGGGATAAAACATACCTCAACAGCCTTAACTGAATAAATGTGAGAGAAGAGGAATTATTGCCACGGACGTGTGCAGAAGACTGGGAGAGAACGGGGCTCACCAGTCACCAACGAGCAGTATACAGGTCCAGGACGAGTTAACCCCCCCCCTCCTCCCCCCCCCCATGGGTTTCGAGGGATAGGGAGGGGGGTCAATAAGTCAGAAAATGGTAAGCCCTAAGTCAAAAAAGTAGCCTATAGAAAACTAAAGTTATAAGGCGATACTTTTGCATTTTTTCATAAACTTCTCAATATTAGCCCACGCTCTTGTTAAGAGAATAAAAACTATAATTATAATTAGAGAAATTCCTACTTTTCCCTAGGGCTTGCGCCCCCCTGGAAATTACTGAAGCCCCCCAGGTTAAGAACCACTGCTAAACATTCCTTTTGATTATAACTACGGAACGCCCAAACTGATTCCAAAAGTGTGAAGGTTTTTTTTTTTATTCATTCATTGACGCAGAGATGAAGTCATCCCATTAAAAACTCGACCATTCTTGTTAGTGTTGCATCAGTTCAGCCATTAGTTTTAAATATTTCCAAACAGAAGTTTTATTAATGCTATGTAATCAAAGAAAATTGTACAGGTACTTTTTTGTACTTAATGTCAAGGGAAATCAAATTATTTTTGAGTGAACGTGGTTGGAGCCTGTCAGGTGTCATAAGCTGATTTGATCATCACCTGAGACCTAAATGCCCTCATATTTGACAGGTGATAGGTAAGCCAAGTAGAATTTGTAGTTGGTGGATAATTGCAACTTTCCTCCTCAGTTGATTCATAAACAAGTTGATTAGGTGTAAAGTTAAGATTTATAGTTATTGGTTGCTGTGCGCCACCATCATCAACTATCCCATTAACAGTGCTTCCTTATTTGTCAAGTCTCTCTTGCCATGGTAGTTGATGGGGGAAAATATCTACCATTTTATTTCCCTCGCGTAAGTTGTCAAACTGTGTAATTCTCGTCAAAGAGTTGTTGAAGGCTGAGGTGTGATCAGGTAGTGTGCTGCATTGTGTAGAATATTTTAATTCTTGACTCTGCTGCCAGTGTACAAGTTGGTGAATTGTTATTATTAAAGATGATATAAAAGTCGCACCCTCTAGGATTTTGTGATAATGTTATTAATAGTAAAGTTAAGTAAGTAACAAAAAATATATATTTTTTAGCCATTTCCTTAGTAGCACTTTTCGAATCGACGAATACAAGATGCCTGAACTCGTCTAAACACGTGTGATGCTGATTTTGGAGAGAGATAGAACGCGCTCATTTAATTGGACTTGGTCCTTGGACGTTGAGTGTAGACAACCGACTTCAGATTCCTCACCCATTATAGCTGGCCATACCATAACACAGTGATCATTTTAGACGTGAGTGTGGTTTCTCGTTGGCTTGTATTAATCTTCAGGTGAAATAAGCAGGGGGTGTCGAATCTTTAGGTAATCTAAAAATTTTACTATTATCTTCCAAACTCCCTATAGGGCGTGACCTGAGTGCCACCGTTAAAGATGAAATTTCACTATTGATGTGTTACGTCTCAAGCTAAACTTTCCCTACATAATGTTAACAAGCGTCCGTAAATTTTTTTATCACAAAGCTCTTGATAATTTGTGTAAAACACTTTCAACAATCACACGTGAATTGGTCAATCTCACACTACTTGAGCCTTCAAGCGTTTCTTAGTTGCGTTTTAATTTCAGTTATATTGTTAAATTACTCCGGTGTAAAGACGCCATGATACCTCGGAGATGAACAGAGAATTTTTCTGGATGAAGATAAACAGGGGGCGCCCGGGATTGAACCGGGGACCTCTCGATCTGCAGTCGAATGCTCTACCACTGAGCTACACCCCCGAATTGCAGATAATGAAAACATTGATTGGGATATATCTTTTTCCAATTAGCTACGACAATTCTGCAATGTATTACAGTATCTTAATAAAAAAATATATATTAAATAGTATATTATTTAAGAATATTAATATATTGCATTTTTTAAATGACAGCTGCAGAATGTACTGTAAATTAAGTTCGTGTAATTTCTTTTTAATTCTGTTAATTTATCGACGTGGAAAATCAATACACCTTTACTACAGCAGAAGAGAAAATACCAAAGGAAATTTTGGAAGATGGAAATAAAATTACCCTCCGACGAGGATGGGATTCGAACCCACGCAGGGAGACCCTATTGGATTAGCAGTCCAACGCCTTAACCACTCGGCCACCTCGTCCTGGTGCGAAAGGTGAACTCTGTCCCGTGTCAAAATTGAAATACAAATACAGCATTATAATTATACATACACACGAAAGTCTTAATACAATTTTCTGAAAATAAAGTTTATTACTTTCAATGTAAAAAAAATAATAAACAATTACAACCTTTTACGTTTTAATATTATTTCCTAGCGATTGAAAATATTATATTCGACCGTGACAGGACTCGAACCTGCAATCTTCGGATCCGAAGTCCGACGCCTTATCCATTAGGCCACACGGTCTTCGAATACTAAATACTCCAAATTTATATTTTGTATTTTTAATTAATTTTACTAAATTATTTTCACGTGTTGAATTTATACATCCAGTACCCACACGTGCTACAAACAGAGGTGGATAATAATATTTGTACTCACCTGACCTGTAGGCACGAGCGCCTAGGCCTCGGAGGGATATGAGCGAGTCACGTCCCCCATCCTGCCTCCTCCCTCCATATAGATTGTCATCTGGCTCTCAGTTTTGGGCATAAAGGAGAGTTTAAATTGATGATAGATGAATTTTTATACTTTGTCCTCTTCGTCTCTAATCGGCCTGTTAGCTGCTTGGGTGGTTATCAAATAATGAGCGTGATTTGAATTTGGTAAACATTCATGCGGTACAAGCCTACATACTGTATATTAGGCCTACAATTTGCCCAGGATAACACACAAAATATTAGTAGATACTTATTTCTAATGCGGCGATCGTTACACGGCTCAAAGTAACAAATACTGTACAAGTAAAGATAAAATAATTGATAAATGATCCTTTTAATTAGTGATAACTGAGACAAAATTTTATTTGTTAATTGATACCCCTTTGACCTGGGTCTACCAAATGGTTTAGATACAGATAGGTGGCTAAAGTAGTAGACAATTCGTACCAAATTTTATGACAAAACTCTATTTAATATAGAAATAATATGCAAAATGAGGATGTCATGGGTAAAAAAAAAAGTGAGAGGTGGGAGATTAAGTGGATGAGACATTTTCAAATGAGAGGCACATTTTCCCCAACAATATCCTTCTTATTTTAATCTACATATAAAATAATCAGCCATCGTCCATGTGGTGACAGTGGTGGTGGTTACGTCTCCAAGATATAACCCTTGGCTTACATCATGTTGAAGATGTTTATCATATCTTCACATAGTCTGCAGGTAGTGTGCACCGGTGAAACGTACTGGGTTGTCTTGTCTTCAGATGGGCCCTTGGATTAGTAAAATCATTTAAGTCATAAAAAACGTATTATCATGTTAAATTATCTTTTTTTCACGTTAAAGATTTCTTGATGTCAACTACAGTATTTGCTTTGGTCGGTGGGGCGTATTCGATATTCAGTAAATGTTGACACACCTACACAGTAATCACTTGTTGGCTGATAAAGACCCGCAGTCAGCATTATATTCAATCAATATTTAATAAAGGGCTTATCATTTTACAAAACTACTATCAGTTAACAGGTTGCCATATTATAGTTTGAGTTTAGAACTTTAATGATATAGTATAAATGCCCCCTTTGTTCAGTTAATACTTTAGTTTTTAAAAGTTATTACTTAATGCATAAACTAAGACAGTGTGAATGGGGCGTACAAACCGTGGCAGCTGAAGCGCCTTAATACTTCACGGTCACTACAAATCTTTAAAGGAAATAATCAAAAGTAAACGCCCAGATCGATCGTAGGTAGACATGGGTGACCAAACATTAGTCCTAGCTATGGTCGTATATCTCCAGTAGCAAATACAATAAGACCTATTTGAAAAAACCCTTCATTCAGGAAAAACAATGTCGGTGAATTGTCAGGAGAAGCGGGCTTTGGGCTATCTAACACAGCTATGTTACGAGAGACAAGCAAAAGTGTCAAACTGGTGAGGAGAAAGTTATACCGGCGGTGTGTCTGTGATGAGTCAAGGTCCAGCTGAAAGAGAGAGTCGGAGCTGTCTCACTACGCTTCAGCTTGGTGTTCACTTCCGCTCACACATTCATAAAGATTGAATCGACAAATGGTAAATTCGGTGCTTTACTCTGTCAACTAACAGTATAGTAGTGACTAGTGAGTGCAAGGTAGTCGTACTGTTGTGGGTGAGGTGCTGGATACAAGAGGCGTGAGAAGTTAAGGCCACAATATTACAGGTAAATTTAGTGCACAAAGCATTCCAGGTTAACTCAACATTGGCATTGCATAATGTGCATACAAAAACTTATTTCACTGTTGCTTAGCTTACTGGATATTATATAAGTGTTGCTTTGATAAAATGATTTTTTTTTTTAGGTTTTTCTAAATCCAAATTTTTCTATTCTTGGCTGGTTAAGCTTAACGAGCCCTGTATGTGTGTGTGTTATTTTTTTTTTTAAGTTCGTAGTTATTTTTTTGAAAGGAAAATGACTGAAAGTTCGGATAAACAAAAATAATTAATTTACTTTGTTTTTAATTCGATATGCAAGATGAATGAAAGACGAACACTATGTACTGTACGAGTATGTCCGTCCACCCTCCACCATGCATCAGCTCCCATATATATATATATATATATATATATATATATATATATATATATATATATATATATATATATATATATATATATATATATATATATATATATATATATATATATATATATATATATATATATATATATATATATATATATATATATATATATATATATATATATATATATATATATATATATATATATATATATATATATATATATATATATATATATATATATATATATATATATATATATATATATATATATATATATATATATATATATATATATATATATATATATATATATATGCTGATAACCACAAGGAAAGAAGAAAACACGAAGTTCCCAAGCGCTTTCGTGTAATTCACATCTTCAGGGGTGAGTACAGACTAAAGAGAAGTACAAAACAAGGTGTATATATACAGAGGAGGGTGAGACCAGGTCCACAATGGTCAGGTATTAGGTAATGACCCTACTAATCTTTAAATAGCACCGCAACGGTCAGTAGTCAGGTCAGAGGGTAAAGTGACCCAACCTTCTCACCTGGTTACAAATCTTCTTAATTACAAAATTGTCCAGTTTGTACATGCCATTACTCGAATTCATGTTGAATGCTTCGGTATGTTTAATGAGACTAGATTCTATTATGTTCCTACTATCAATTGAATTACAAGGTAATATTGAGGAGGCATTATCCCAGTCAATGCAATGCTTGTTATCCCTCAAATGAACAAACAGAGCATTGGATTCCTGGCCTGTCCTAACACTATATTTATGTTGTTTAAGTCTAGTTACAAGATCTTTACCTGTCTGGCCTAAGTAAAACATATTACATTCCTTGCAAGGAACTTTATAAATGCAACCAATTGTGTTGTTGGGGGAGTTCTTGATTAACATTTGTTTAACAGTGCATGAGTTTTTAAATGCCACATTGACGTCCCAGGTTTTTAGTTGTAAAGGAATGTGTGAGAAATTTTTGTGAAATGGTAATATTAAGAGAGAGAGAGAGAGAGAGAGAGAGATTTGCCCCACAAGAAGGCTAGTTATTGGGCAGCCCCTTGCATCCTGTGCAAGGCGAAGCGCAAAAACGTTTAAAGCACCCAACTCTGAAACGTAACGCTGTCCTCGGGTGTGTTTGAACTGGTGACCTTGAACAACGACAGATCTTCGTGGTCAGTGATGAGGGGGTGCTCTGTGTTATTGACTTAAGTGTATTTATGTCAAACCGTAAACATGCTTCAGTAAATACCAAAGTCTGTATACGTATTTTACACACACACACACTTTTATACTATAATTTATATAATCCTCATCAAGTCTTCAAACAAGTAAATTTCATTAACTTTTCCCTTAGCGTATTGCCATTGAGATATGTCATTAACCTTAAGGAGTTTAGACCGATGAAAGTTTGGACTGTAGCGTAGCGTATGTGGCCAACATACTCATGTACATAAAGGAGATCTCGCACTCAGGATGGAGGTGAGAAAGAAAACTCACAATAACGTTCTCTTTACATGTATTATATGTGCAGTGCAGTAAGATGCAGGGGAGTTGCTGGCTTGTAGAGAAGCTTGTTGAGAAGAGGTCTTGCTGGTTTGAGAGCTCTGAGTAGAATGACCTTGATCTTGATCTTGATCTTGATGTCTTTAGTTAAGATCGGAAAGAAGGAAGACGTAGGAATTAGGGGGAGGGGATAGAAATATAAATGTAGAGTTTAAATGAAGTTTTTCTTGTTGTTATTTCCTTTTTTATTATTGGGTCGTCAGACCTTTGTTTTTGTTTTTTTATTTGTTGTGTTCTCGTTTTTTCTGCTTTAACATATAAGTTTGCATTGCTTTTTTTTCGGTTTACGGCAGAATCGTATAAATACCCCTCTGCCGCAGAGGGGTATTTATACGATTCTGCCTACTCAGTACTCAAGGTCCAGAGATGCAAGATGAAAGGCGCCGCTGATTTACTGAGGTGAAGGCGGTAACTGGCCAATCTGCGAGCGACTCGGGGGCAGGAGCTGTGGTATGGAACTCACTGCTGACTGGCTCAGGCGAAGACGGGAGAGCAGTTGTAGGGGAGAGTGTCCTAGTAGTGACAACAGGACACTTGAGTAATTCAGTCGTATGTGAGGTTCACTGTTCAAAGAAACACATTCTAACAGTTGCACTTTATGATTTGTTAAATACAGGGCGCTTGGTACAGACCCGGAGCACAGCCGGAGTTTCACTAGGAAGAAGATAGTTGTTGGTATGGAATAAGAACATAAGAACACAACAGGCTGGTTGGCCTGTGCATGGCTCCATCCGGGAGTTACAACCACCGCGACCTGATAGAGGTGTATAAGTGGAAGTCAGGGCTAAACAAAGGGGACATTACAAAGGTACTCAAACTATCCAACCAGGAGCGAACTCGTAACAATGGTTTTAAATTAGACAAATTTAGATTTAGGCGTGAAATAGGTAAACACTGGTTTGGAAACAGAGTAGTGGATGAATGGAACAAGTTACCAAATATCATCATTAACTCGAATACGCTGAATAGCTTCAAACATAGGTTGGATGCTTATATGAGCAATAGGGGTTGGGTGTAAACGGGACTGCCCAGTATGGGCCAATAGGCCCGCTGCAGTTTCCTCCATTCTTATGTTCTTAGCCTCCTTTTAAGACGTTCCAGCGTCCCAGCACTTACTAAAAAGTTGCTAAGCTTGTTCCACTCATCTACCGCCCTATTTGTGAACCAGTTCCTTCCTATCTCCCTCCTAAACCTAAACTTATCCAACTTAAATCTGTTGCTACGAGTCCTATCCTGCTCGGATATTATAAGGACTTTATCTACAGTATATCTCCGTGATTGATTCCTTTTACCCACTTAAATACTTCTATCATATCTCCCCGCACTCTTCATCTTTCTAGGGAATGCAAGTTTAGTTTCTTTAATCTATCTTTATAGGGAAGGTTTCTAAGTCCCGGAATCATTTTTGTCATTCTTCGCTGCACCGACTCTAGTGAATTGATATCCATTCTATAGTAAGGGCACCAGAACTAACAGCATAGTCGAGGTGCGACCTGACTAGCGCAAGATATAGTTGCAATAAGACCTCTGCACTCTTATTACTTACACTTCTAGATATAAAACCTAATACAGTGTTTGCCTTATTTCGAACATTAACGCACTGTTTTCTAGGCCGTAGGTCCGGGCTTACGAGTACCCCTAGGTCTTTTTCACAAGTTGACTTCTCTAGTTCGATGTTGTTATGTGAGAAACGCAGTGTAAATACATTCCTAACTTTCAAGTGATGAATAGTTAGTTATCTAGTTACCTGTAATACTTAGGTACCGTTACTAGGCAACAAACAGTTGTGTGGATACAAACGTGACTAAACCAGGAAGGCTGATATATGGAGGTAGCATTAGTGCACCTGGCTTAATCCTTTTATGTTCCTCCACTTTATCTTCGTCAGCATAAGTCAATCATCATAGACTTTAGAACGTGTGTGTTAGCAAACAGTTCCATCGGTCAGGTTACATAACTTCATGAGTCGGGTGAAACATCAAATTCTTTGTATTTGAAAATTTTAATTTTAATTAAAACATGATATTTCAGGACTGTAGTTAACATCGTTGGGTATTAGACCTCAATATCTTTTGAATATGATAACAGGGAAGTAATTGTGGTGTAGTTACAATGATAGGGATCAAGGTAGATGCAACTTGAGTGGGATCATGCTCTGAGTACTACAGTATGTATACTATACATATTTGTTAACTATTCCAGTAGGCACTTCTTATTGGATATTACAACGGGTGGTTATAAAAATTCTTGAAATGCAAATATGGTTTAAACGGAAACTGATGAATGATTTTCCCAACAGGATTTATGTAAGCGCTGGAAACGTTAGGCCTCGTGATACTTGCGTGAGGTGATTATTAGGACCAGAACAACCATCGCCACTTTTCACACTGAACTTGAAATATTATTACATAACTAAACTAGTTGGACCAGATTCTCTTCCCGCCTCGGTCGACAGACGAAGGTGGTGAAAGCGATACCAGGAAGCAGTCCATGAATTCTCCCTGACAATTACAAACCTATTATATTACCAGCAATAAAAGTTTTTAGCTATTAGTAGGCCTTTATTACTTTAGTAGCAGTTTAAGTCTTCGTGTAAAATAGAGTAGTCCCATAAAAATCATTGATGTGGACATATCGAGATTGTTCTAGACGGCAGGAGGGGATGGAGGCGCGGCAAGGAGGTCGCTCCCGCTGAGGCTCCTGACTATTGGCGGGATGGAAGGGAGTGGCACCTCGGACACGTGATCGCCGTCTCCCACGTGCCGCACCCTCACTCCCTCTCTCTTCACGATCAATACTACTCATTTAAAAATATCAAAATACATATGAGAATGCTTAAGAACTGATATGAAGTTTCCAGCTTATATATTCTGGAAAAGCGAAACAGGTAAAATATTCCAGTTCCATTTCAGAACTATAATTTCTTAAAGGCATTTACCTTAAATTCCATACTTCCATATGGTGCAGATGTATATGATGAGGATATTTTGATTTTTTTTTTGTGAATTTGTTGTGATTTTGTGGAGTGTCGTGACTTGTCAAGCACCACGTGGTTGCACCGGTGTTATCTAATGCAGCAGGCAGGAAGGGGGTGGGGGTGGGGGTGGGTGTTCGCTTGGCGCCGCACATGACCACCTCCGTCACTCATTTCCTTTAATACAGTACTTATATCTGGTACATTTAATTCCATGTATGAAGTATCAGCAGTGTAAGGGCGAGCCTATCTTCAAGGTCACCACTTGTTGTGATAGCAACTAATAGTGATCAACTGGCGCTTTTTATTTGTTTTCATTTTAATGTTATTGGACTATCTGTAGTGTTTCATTGTTGTTTAATTATTGGATGGTATGATTTGATTTCATCTAAGCACTAATAGAATAAGTTTTAAATAATGTGTGGGTAGAAAATATTTTAAATAAAATAATGGTGATGGTATCATGGGGTTGTACTCCATGCACTCAGCTGGTCGTTTTTTCTGTATGTCAGGATTTACAGGAAGTAAGCGGAATCAAAGGTAATGTTGCTATTTTGTGCATCAGCATTACGTGAAAATTTTGATTAAGTGTCCTCTCTATAATGCCCGTGAGGAAATATGTTGTTGAAGCAAAACAATTAAACGAAGTCAGCTGTTTTGTGACGTCACTCGCCCTTGAGGGCTCAGTCGCGTTTCCCGGCCAGTCTTCTGAAAGCAAATTTATTAGTTGTGAAGTAAATAATGTCTTGTTAGTTTTATATCGACAAAAATAATACTAATAATTGAACAATTGAATTTAATTTAGTATCAAGTGATGTTTTCATAGTGTAATATATGAAAAACAAGCTATCGGTACATTATTGGAACCCTATCTTGTTGTTATTGCCGCCATATTGTGTGACACAGTTTCAATGTTGAAGTGAAATCCAAACGTTTAATCTCATATTTGCCCCTGGGCTGTATGCTGGTTGCAGACTAGCTCAACGAGAGTCATAGGTTTGCACAAACTTTGAAAGGTAAGACTATACGGTGCGGAACAATTGTCAATGGTGATAGGTGGCGGTGGGTGTTTTACGTGTCATCTCACGTCACCGCCTACGACTTTGCTCTCGTAGAATAAAACTGTGATTTTTTCCTTATTTCACCGTCACTAATCCAGGTATTGATCGAAAATATGTGTTCTATGCACATTAACAAAGAATGACATCATGTTACACGTGTTTTATGGCGTCAGAGGTGTGAAACGAGCAAGTGAGTTGATAATGTTCAGGATCTTCCTCTCTTAGGTTCACACTAAACAAACCTCAAGACAAAATGACACAGGTTCTATTTTAATTTTCATAGTACACTATAACAGAAATGGTATTTTACACATAGCTTATGGAGGATATAAAAACTTAGAAATTGTTATGCATGTTATGATCTTGTTTTAGTTATATTACCTAGGGTATTTTGCTACTGTATAGCCTTATGTTTTGTGCTGGGCTTATCATCTTAGACTCTTATTTAAACGTGATATTTCTTTTCTTCCTGGGGGTGCATTGTACATATTCTTGATTCTTCTTTTGATTAGTATTTATTACTTGTGTAATTAGTAGTTTGTTAAAATCAGTTATAGTTTGATGACTTTTTCATTCAAATTCACTCAAGTGCCTAAGGAACATTGCATCTTTTTTCTCAGTAAATGCAGTGGAAATAAGCTTTTTATAGCTTTCTTGGGTTATCTTTTCTTCAATTCACTAAGTGTTTAACATAGTATACCTACCACTGTCTATACCCTTA
The DNA here is from genome assembly GCF_018991925.1 of Homarus americanus. Classification (NCBI taxonomy): domain Eukaryota; kingdom Metazoa; phylum Arthropoda; class Malacostraca; order Decapoda; family Nephropidae; genus Homarus; species Homarus americanus. The sequence goes on along the minus strand of NW_024721643.1, from coordinate 285,361 downwards.
TATATATGTATGTTGAACCTATGGGAACTTGTATGACGATTTTTCTGAATAAATCCTATCTCTCTTGATCAAATCTTGTTTTCTTGCACCACTGCTGGATGTTCATCCTTTGCATTAAAAGTAATGAAAGTCCCAAAGAAAACAAACTGTTGTGAAAGTGGTGAAACAAAACTTACCTTTATATTCCTTCAAAGGGTTTGTGTAAAATGCTTACAGTAAATCATTGTATTGCATAAATACGGAATAAAAACTAAAAGTCGTTGGCCATTATTCCAATTATTGTAAGTGGTTCTTTACTCATGATAGTATTCTTGTTAACTGCTTTTTTCTTTTCTTGAGTGACTTGATTATTTTTAAAGTTTTATGAATTTTGAACATTTCCAGAGATGAACCTTGGCACAGCACTTCCTTGGAACTATTTTATCTTATTTTTGAACATGTATTACTATATTTTGTATACAAGCATCATAGGCCAACATATGTTTACAGGAAAGTATAAAAACAATCCATAGTCCTTGGGGTCAATAAATGTGCAAGTTTTGTAATTTTGCAAGTTTTAAAATTATGACTCGCAACTTGTGACCTGAACATAACGTAGAGTAAAGCGGCTGTTTAAATTGCTTGTACACAAACCTGTCAAGGTTGCCAAAATGACCAGTACAAGATACGTACTACTTCACAACTCTACATTCAGCACAATCACTTGAATGCTTTTTGGGTGTCATTATAGGTGTAGAGTTCAGGGAAATATAACTCAAATAAATAAGGATGGAGCTTTACTGCTATAAATGCAGTCAGCGAGAACAGTGACTAGGTGGTGGTGTGGGGTACAATAGTGCATGTTAAACGGAGGATTTGATCCAACTGGACCATGAATTTAGGATGTTCACGATTTTGGAAGCATGTAATTTAATGTTTTTAGCTGCAGGATTTGATACATTATTATACAGACTTTTATCACACTTGTTAAGGATGTTTTGATAGATAATTTAGAAATTAACTTTCCTGTACAGTAACAACAGTATTTTGTTCTCTTGCCAAACTACTCTACATTGAATTTGTAAAGTTGCACTTTATTTTGATTGGTTGCTACAAATGTACATGTATCTGAAACATTTGCTCTGCAACTGTACTATTTAGTAAATTTAATCTTGTTAAGGTTACTTGGCTTGTTTATTTGGAAGCATCCTAGACAAAGGCTCTATGCCTGTATGCATAGTTCTAAGTTTCAAATTTTGTTTATCTCAAGAGCTCTGAAATAGATGAATTATAAATTAGAAATTGCATGACTTATCTGAAAGTATATCATGGGTTTTTATGTAGCTTATAGATCTGTGGAGTCAGTGCAAAAGCTTGAAATATAAATATAGTACTGTAGTCTGCTCTTTCCTAATGAAAATTTTATTTTGATAAATGCAGAAACTAATTTTTAAAAAGGAGCCACTCATGAAATAACCAACTCCAAAGTTTGAATAATTGCTTACAAGATGTGTCAAGCTCAGCAGAGGGAGGATGTAAAGCATCCTGTTTAGTAAACAGGAAAAATTATATCCCTTCTGTACTTATCATCAGTGTTTAATGGACATTTTCCACACTTGCTTGGGTTAGCCTCGATTACTGATGGCAGCTCTCCATGCCGCACAATCTTGCAGCTTATGTCAGGTTTTTAAATCTTAAGTAGCTTACAACACTTCTTTATGTAATTTTTGGCCTTCCTCTGTCTTTCCTCCCTTCCACATTTACTCGTGCATCTCTTGACCCAATTGGTCTCCTCCATCCTCTCCGCATGCCCAAACCATCTTAGCCTACCTCTTTGCAAAGCATTGTCAATACACTACAATCAATACACAGCTGTTCCCTTAGCTCTTAACAGGGTTCTATCTCACTTTACACAACCAACTCACCATTCTCAAAGCAGCCCACTCTAGTCTACTTATGTCATCATCTTGAACTGTCCATGTTTCACTGCCATATAGCACCACATTTATCACCTCTATTTAATGAACTGTGGAGACAAAAGTTTGTTTTATCGAACATCTGTAAGATGCGAAACCTCCATCTAACGAACTGTATAGAGATGAAAATCCGCTCTTTCGAGGGTCTTTTAGATGTGAAAGAGAAGTCCGTTATATGGAGGTTTCAAGGTACTGTACATTCCTCCTTTCAATCTTAGGGATGGTCCCCTAAATTTTTCCAGCCAGTTCATATTATTGCAACCAAGATAACGCCAGTATACTTTTGCCACGTACATTCCCAAGCCATCTGACTCCAATCCATCCTTCCATCACCATTCTTAAATTTTTCCACTGCTTCTTCAATACAAACTGCTATCAGCATAATAACAACTCACAGGACAGACCAATCCTTAAGTTCTGTGATCTAGTATTATGATTAACAGAAGGGGCCCAACTTAGACCTTGATGAACCCTCGTACTTTCACCTCAAAATCCTCTCGTTCCTAGCCCCCTCCTCCTTATTTTTTGGGCCCACATATAATGTCATAAACACTCATACAAGACATTTCCACCCTTGGCTTTTTCATAGCCCACAAACACAAAGTACTGTACAACTGTTTGTACTTCTAGGACTAGATATTATTCTTATAGTTACCTGTCAGTAAACATTGCCTCTGTAGTCCCTGTAGCTACCTGCCATGAACCCATGCTGCATTTTGTTAATATCCACACCATCCCTTATCAGTTTTTTATTACTCTTTCCACAACTTAGATAACCAGATCTAACATCTTCAGGAAGAAGAAATAGGAATGCTTATTGTGGTATAGCTTGCCAGCTTTTGTGGGAAACAAGGAATTAGTTTTACCATCCTGATGTCAGCAGCATCATTGTTCTTTTAAGGTTTTCCATTTAGCCAGCTTGACAAGAATGGACAAAATTTATCACCACTGTACTTTTTTTCACTGGTTTAGACAACAGCAGCCAGGGAAAGGAATGGGCTACTTTGTCAATTTATGAACCTCATAGGTTGAAGCTAAAACTATAGAATGCCAGACAAGTTATATGATGGTTGGTTCAAGTTAGTTTATTCCTGTAGTAGCATCAAGGTCTAAGAGCAGTACCAGATTAATGCTTGAGCAAAATGAGTTGGAACAGTCCTTGAGGCTCTGAGGGGCTTCAGCACCACAGAGTAGAAATTATTTTTTTAATATTCAGAATGATTTAATATCAACCAGTATTGTATTAAATGTTTTTGAAAAAAAAACCTGGAAATAAATTACTACAAGATGATTATCATCCCTAGAGCAAATGTATTGATTTTTTTTTTCATGAAGTGGTGTTTGGAAACAAACATGGTGGCCCATTGAAATATCCATCTCAGGGCTTCATGAATGCTTAATCTGGTCATGTCTTGGGGTGGGCATTGCTAGAAATTTGCTCAAAAAATTTACACTTGGCACCTTTCATTTTATCCTAATGTGCAGTTTTTGGGTAATGAAAGAGATCATTATTTAATGTACTGATGTATAGTACAGTACTGTATTACACAGTTTAGATGCAGTGTAGATAGAAAAACATAGTTATGAATTATCATATTCAGTATCTTGGTCTGATTGCTGTACACGAAGGTCAAATGATCTTTGTAGCTGTGAAGATGTTAGAGTACTATACAGTATTTGTGAGTTCATTGTGGGATATACTGTCATATGTTTTCTCTTAAAAATATTCATCTCTAGCTAGGTTGTGTGGCAGTAAGCTCAAAAGTAATCAGATGTAATTACAGTACATCTGTGTCAATTGTAGTAACTGTACAGTTATTGAGAAAATATGTCAAGCGAAGATTAAGAAAGTTGTAACCTGATTTGTTTGGTACTGAATGGAGCAGAAAACACAGTGAAGGGTGTGAGGTGTCTGGATACATTGTGTGGAGGAAGATATAAAGTGTAGTTTCAGGTTATTTAGCATAACATTGAAAGTGGATGCAACAAAAAGTTCACTATGTTACAGGTGATGTGAAGGTTGTGGTGTTGAAAGTTTGAGTGTAGATAGAAGTCAGAGTTCAGTAATTGTTGTGTGTGTATAGTTTATACTATGCGTGTTATAAAACTTTTCCAGTACAGGTACTTGTTGCTGGGTGTATTGTGGTAAACATCCTGTACTTGTTGCTGGGTGTATTGTGGTAAACATCCTGTACTTGTTGCTGGGTGTATTGTGGTAAACATCCTGCACTTGTTGCTGGGTGTATTGTGGTAAACATCCTGTACTTGTTGCTGGGTGTATTGTGGTAAACATCCTGTACTTGTTGCTGGGTGTATTGTGGTAAACATCCTCTACTTGTTGCTGGGTGTATTGTGGTAAACATCCTGTACTTGTTGCTGGGTGTATTGTGGTAAACATCCTGTACTTGTTGCTGGGTGTATTGTGGTAAACATCCAGTACTTGTTGCTGGGTGTATTGTGGTAAACATCCTGTACTTGTTGCTGGGTGTATTGTGGTAAACATCCTGTACTTGTTGCTGGGTGTATTGTGGTAAACATCCTGCACTTGTTGCTGGGTGTATTGTGGTAAACATCCTGTACATCCTGTACTTGTTGCTGGGTGTATTTGTGGTAAACATCTCTACTTGTTGCTGGGTGTATTGTGGTAAACATCCTGTACTTGTTGCTGGGTGTATTGTGTGTAAACATCCTCTACTTGTTGCTGGGTGTATTGTGTAAACATCCTGTACTTGTTGCTGGGTGTATTGTGGTACTTGTTACTGGGTGTATTGTTAAACATCCTGTACTTGTTGCTGGGTGTATTGTGGTAAACATCCTGTACTTGTTGCTGGGTGTATTGTGGTAAACATCCAGTACTTGTTGCTGGGTGTATTGTGGTAAACATCCTGTACTTGTTGCTGGGTGTACGGTATTGTGGTAAACATCCTGTACTTGTTGCTGGGTGTATTGTGGTAAACATCCTGTACTTGTTGCTGGGTGTATTGTGGTAAACATCCTGTACTTGTTGCTGGGTGTATTGTGGTAAACATCCTGTACTTGTTGCTGGGTGTATTGTGGTAAACATCCTGTACTTGTTGCTGGGTGTATTGTGGTAAACATCCTGTACTTGTTGCTGGGTGTATTGTGGTAAACATCCTCTACTTGTTGCTGGGTGTAGTGTTGGTTGGTCTGTTTTGGTTAGCCATGGTGGAGGACTTGCTAATTATGGAGTGGTAAAATTCTGATCACTAAGTTTGCTGTTGTGAGATAGAGTGGTGTACTTGCTAATTGTAATGTGGCAAACCAATTACATGGTGTTTGGTAGGTATGCTGAGGTAAAACATTTGCTTGGTGTGTTGTGGCAAAACTGCTGGTTGCATGTTATGGATTGGGATTATTTTGTTGGTGTTTAAGTGGTTGAATATATTGTTGGTGGCACTTGGTACATCTTCAGTAAAGCTGTTTGTTTTGCTGCTGGTTTGTGGTTGCTGTTAATAGAATTCAGATTGTTTGATTGTACACCACCTTCAGGATTCCATTTTTAGTTAAGCTATTTTTACACCACCCATTGAAGTCTGTGACTAACTCTGCAGGTGTTTTGACAGTTCCACTTTTGTAACACTCTTGTGAAACCTCTTTTTTTGTCAATGTGGTGGGTTTCAGGATTACAATTGTTAATATTTTTAACTTTTCAATGTTGTGATGATTAGGAATTTAAATGAATGTGTCCTTGTTTTCAGGAATTCTGGTTCAGTACCTGTAGTAATAAAGCACATCTGTCTGTTGAATGTAATGCAACTTTGATTTTGTGCTTAAGCTGCATTATGACTGTTAATGCTGATGTGTGTTAGATTGTCCAATATAAATGTTTACTGTTAAAATATTTGTGGTGTTGTGATACGGAAGGTAGACTCCATTGGTGTGCAGTGTTATAGGTTATTGAGTAAGAAATGTAACATTGATATTATAGCACCATGATTGGAGATAAGAGTGAAAGATAAGGGCAAGTGGAGATAAACTTATTAAATGGTGGAGGTGTGTACATTTGGCTTGTATTACGACACAGCTGTAGTAGGAAGGTCAGCACACTTGTGCTGACCTCTGATTCTAAATTAGTAGGTGGTCCTGTATTTACTGTTATATTAAAGTTTAATTTCAATGCAGTGCTGATGGTGAATGAAATTAATATTTCACGCTTCAGATTTGGCATACTACATGTATTATTGATAAGTGATAATTTAAGAGCAATCACCTGACATGTTGCTGTTTAGTTAATGTTAAGAGTTTAATGTCTATTTTATTCACATCCAATTTATCTATACTACACTGTACAGTATAAAGTACAGCACTGTATTATGGATGAAAACTTAAGCAATTGATTTTTTTTTTACTACTGCAATAAATGTACAGTAGTATGTTATGTAGTTGTGTGGAATGTATCATAAATTATAAATTAAAAGTTTAATAACTTATTTTTACCAGTACAGTATATACTCCATGCTTCTTAATATTTCACAGACACGCACAATCATCATCATCGTTATTGTTTTATGGCTATTTTCCATCTTGCACGGGCTAGCCACACTGTATATTGTGTATGTGCTTGTGCATGCGTGTGTATGGGTACCCATCATGTGGTTAGGATCTTAAAATTGTCTTTTGTGTAGTTCCAGGGGTTGTAACAGCTGCTGGGATGGACTCTGAGGACAGTGGTGGAGGAATAGCAGACACATCAACCTATCAGGTAATTATTGACAGTAAGGTAATGTGAATCATGGCATAAAGGAATTAAGGCTGAGGGTCGAGTTGAAATGAAGTAAGGTCACTCGATATTGTATATGTGGCTTCCAGGCAAAAAAAGAAAAGAAAAGCAGGTTGAGAGCGAGATATGTGTGCGTGTGTTGTGTGCATGTGTTGTGTGTGTGCGTGTGTGTGTGCGTGCGTGTGCATGCGTGTGTGTGCGCGTGCATGCGTGTGTGTGTGTGTGCGCGTGCGTGCATGCGTGTGTGTGTGTGAAGAAACTTAATCCTATACAGTGTATGTGGAAATATAACCCTGCCCATGAATTGGTACAATGGCAGTGTAAATATTGTAATGGTACTTTACGATAACTTAATGGACGGTATGGGTACTGTAGTTACTGCTGGAGACTACCTCGTGTTATCTCTTTCTTTAACCGCCAAAAGACCTTGTGTTACAGTATCAACACCTGACCAGCTTTAGTGTGATTTGCTCTTTTAAGTTTATCAGGTGGCCCTTGTCACTTGCTGATCAAACCTACCAAGTCTGGTGCAAAACTCCAAACCTGTTCTCAAGTTATTGTGGAGAGAGACAGACAGGACAAAAAACAACGTACAGTATTGTCCTGCATTTGTGGGCAGGGTAATAACAAAATGATCAATTACAGTACATATCTGACTGAAAATTTGGAAATACCATTAGCTAATTGAAAAAGTGTCTGTGTGGCTGAAGCCTCAGAGGTTTGATTAATCATTCATATAGATTTGGAGAAGCACCTGGAAGCACAGTTTTTAAAATTTTTCTTCACGTTTACTATTTTTAACTGTGCCAGACACCTACCTGGAGTAGTAATAAGGCTGCATTATATGGTGTGCAGCAGTGTTGAAGTGTTTCACTTGTCACTGGATTTGAATGGCGACATGACTGTCCTCCTTGGTTGTTCGCTAATTGGTTTACCTGTTTCAGAAATTAGGCGTGGAGAACTCCTTTTCATAATGCTATTTTTTGCAATTGTATTTCTATATCTTATGGTCTTCTCTTTTCACTGAGTTAGTAACTTAAATGATTATAGCTGCTAGTTCATAGGGAGTGATTTAGTTCAGTGTTTTCACTGTCCTGTTATATTGTACTGTACTAGTTTACTTGGTACTGTATCTGAACCAAGAGCATGATTACCAGTAAACAAGATAGTCCATGCTTTGCATTCCTTACTGAACAGTGACATTAGAGTGAAGACTGTTACAGTACAGTATTTGATGTGAGGCTCCCACCAGTCTTAACTTAACTAATATGTTGCAGTGTTGTCAACTTCTTGCTGTTGACTGTACTGTTGTAGACCTGAATGTATTGTATTGGTGTTTAAATTGTCTGTGAGAAATAATCTGATGTGGAATCAAATGCTTTTAGACAGGTGTGACAATGTTGACATCAGTAATACCAATACAGTATGTGGGACAGTACCCTGTGCTGGTAGCTGCTGTGTTTGATATTGATTCAAGTCGGTCATGAAAGTTCCAGTGTCGTATGTCATGGTTGTACTGTATGCTCACTGTGTTAGAACCTGTATCCCTTACAATTTTATACAGTACAGTATTTACTAAAATTGTATGAGCACTTTCTAATATTTTATGGGGGTTTTATATTTACATGTTTGTATTTTTTAGAATATAATTATGTGTTTAGCTTTTAGGAATAACTAGAGTCACAAGTTTGAGAGCAAACCTTGTGAGAGAATTATGAAAATTACCAAAAATATCAAAGTGACAGAACTCAATGACAGGATAGCAACATGTTGATGGTAGTATTTTGAAGGTGGCTGGTCGGTAGAGAAACGTATGTGTATCTGTATGTGTAGTGTGCTGGCACAGGTGTGCGGAGCAGGTGTAATGTACCTGTTTATTGGTGCGAGCATATGGCTGGTTGCATCTATGACTCACCACTGTAACATGCTGATATTTGAGGGAGTCAACTTAAAGGTCATACACGACTGGATGCTTTGACCATTATTTGTTGAAAGTACAGTACAGTATTAAAAAAAAATGAGATAGTAATTTTGAACACTTAGCATTGCTTGAGGTACCTTGGTTAATTACCGTATAGATTTTTATTGAATTTTGATACGGTTTTAAGAATAACTTTGGTATTATTTATTTTCTTTTAAACTAAATACAAATGTACTGTACATTTATTCCTTTTATTTTTTTATATGCACAGTTACTATTAGATGGCAGTGTTTTCAAGAAAAAATGGAATGTCACTAAAGTTAAAAATATTGCTCCTTGGTTTTTTTTTTTTTTAAACCAAACAGTGGTGGATTTTTAATGGTACACTAATAATTTTCTGTGTTAGATGCTTAAATGAGAGTGTGGTTATATTTTTAAGAAGCTTGTCACTAGCCACCAGTTCTTTACAGTAGTATTTTTAGACTCCAAAATACTAGATACTGCAGATTATTTATTATTATTACAGTATTATTTTTTGGGGGGTAGTAGGATACATTGCACTTATGTATGACAGTTCATGTACTTTAGTGTGATATTATTGTGTTGTTGCAGGTCTTGGCTGCTCAAGATTCATACCCGAAGCAGATCTGCCAGTTTGATGAACCATCCTTGTCTATCCCCTTTGTTCCACTCAGTGGGGAATATGCACAGTTTGTGGGGCGCACCTCAGATGGACTCATTGCACTCTCCAACTACCGAGTGTTTCTGCAGCAGCGTGATGTGACGTATCATGTTCCCTTAGGGGTTATCGAGGCCATTGAATGTCGGGAGATATTCTTCCTCTACCTCCTGTGTAAAGACACAAAATCATACAAGTGAGTGTGAAGCTTTCTCATATTAACCTTTTTGTTTTCATGACCATTTTGATAATTTTACTCCACAATTGAAATTTATAATATAAACCAAGACCATATTTTATAGCAGAGTTTGGATAAGGAGACTGGGAACTTGGTCTTTTCTCCCAGTGAATTATTGTGGGGTTCAGCTAGACTGATGCTTATTTCTGGAACGTCCAAGGTGGTTGATGACGGACAAGAGTTAACTACGATGTGCGAGCAGCCTTAGCCCTCAACTATGAGTGGTAGTTTCCCCTCCCACACTCTTCTTGAAGGACTGTGGTTGCAATAAGAGAACTTTACTACAGTTTTTATTTGTTAAGTGTCAGCCTTCGGTGTCTAGGGTTAACATAGGTTGCAACAGCTAAGAGTTGGTGGGTATTGTACATGAATCTTATTGTCCCAATTTGACAATGAAATTATATATAAAATCAAGTCTTCATATAACATGATGTTTCCTTAATTAGCTAATGGGTTGCCTTTCAAGTGTACAGCTTTATGGAATAATGCATAAGACATGATTGACTCTTAACATAGATTGAGGGTCAGTTTGCCTTAGATAAATAATATAGACACAACTGATAATTCGAACATAGAAGTTGTTAAAAAAGGTAAGTTAAGATGCATAGTAGTTGTGTACAGCTGTAGGGCACCACTGTGCTGTATATGCCTATTGTATGTGCTCTTTGTATGTTAATTTGGCAATGTGATTTGTTGTTTCTAACAATGAATGCAATATACAGTACTTGGTAATAATTGTAAGAATTTTTCTTATTCGTAATTGTGAGCCACTGAAGCAAACATCTACAATTTCACCAATTTGTGAAACTTAATCACACTGACAGGCTTCAGCAGATGTTTTGTTTCACCTGGGAGAGGCAGTCTCAGTTGCGTGAGTTGCTAATTTGGTGAAAAGGAGGTTGACTTCTCGATGTCCTTGTGACGTTAGTTTTCCTTTTGATTTACTGCACTCCATTCCATCCTTTTATTATTTATTAAAAAAAAATGACCTTGAAACTGATATACTGCTTGTGGTGTCAGATAACAAGGTATAATAAACAAACATGACCTGACTGGCTTGTAGAGGTTGGGAACATATAACTAAAACATTCCTTATACAGTACTACCTAGATAAATGTTGAAAATTTGATGAGTAAATGTTCAGTATATTAAACATATCTTGATCTTTGAGTAATCATAAAATGAAAATTAATTTCTGAATTCTTCATATTGCTCATAATGATATAGTACACACTGACACACCTTATAGGGGAACCTGGACAAGTGCTCTGCAGAATTAGATCTTCACAATTACAGAGCTCGAAGTATAGTTAGTCTGCCAAATACACTACATTACAGTGCAGGCACTGTACTAATAATTGCCCAGCAAATGGATGAAGGTCTGTATGCTTAGGCCTGAAGCATGCCTTCATCCACAAGATGCAAATTGTAAGCAAGGCCTGTGATCTACAATGTTTTGGAAGGTGGCCCACACTATTATTTTTTAAACTAATATGTACTCTACATGCAATTAAATTGTGAAAACTTTTTCTGGAAATGTTGTGTACTGAATTAAAAAAAATACAGTATATACTGTACAGGGTATATATGTATAGCTGTACTGTATATATTTTTTAACAGATCCACATTTTTACAAAAGTGGAAGAGGAATAAAAATAATGCAGGATATTGAGGACTTCCTAGATTGGAGATTACTGTCCTGTAACCAAATTTTAGTCATTGATATTACAAGGGAGGCATAAAAGGAATAACCTTCATCTCATCTGCATTTTGTCTCTATACTTCAGGTGTACATTTGCAACCAATGAGCAAAGTGCTGAGTGGCAGCGACGGTTAACCAAGGCTTTAGCACTTCCTCAACGCCTGGAAAATGTTTTTGCCTTTGCATTCTACATGTGGAGTATGGAGGAAGCTCGGGACTTATACAATGCCCTTGTAGAACCAGATGGTCAACAGTCTTATGCTGTGCGTGCAGAGAAGATGTTTGATGAGGAGGTAAGCTTGTTTTAGGTGTACTACAGCAGTATTCTTACAAGTTTATTGTATGAAAGCTACGGCTTCACTTAAGTTGGTTTTGGGTATATGAATGTTCTCACAATTTCATTATACAATAACTATCACCTTACTTGGGTTTCTATCATTAATACTCAGTATGTTTGACTTTTGTTGGATGTCTTGATGGGAAGATTAATACAGTACAGTATTCCTATTTATTGATATTCATAAACCAAAGTTTTTAATTTGAAATGATGAAATATAAGAGTATTGTTAGGAAGAATTATTGAAGAACTTGTTTTCATGGCAGCCAGAAAGAGATTTAATTTTAGCCTGGTAAATGATGTGCAGGCAGTATCATAGAGAGTGTCTTCCGTCCATATTTACCCGCTTCCCCATTTGAAATACTTTTTTTTTCATCTAATGTGTTGTTTAAGTGGAATGGCAGAATAAATTTTAGTAAATTATTCACACAAGAAGTGTCCTTATTGATGTACTGAATGATTTTCTCTTTCAGGTTCGACGGCTTGGTTTTGACTTAGGAGGAGCATGGCGCATCTCTCTGGCAAACAGTGACTACCAGCTGTGTTCCACATACCCCAGAAAGGTTGTTGTACCAGCTTCCATCAACGACAACATCCTGGAATCGGTTGCTCGGTTTAGATCTGCTAGAAGGATACCAGCAGTGGTGTGGAGGTCAGCATAAATAAATTGCATTTGTAAATTATTCTTTGTCTGGGAAATTAATATTCTCATCAGCATAAGGCTTTTTTTTTTTTGTAAATCGTGATCTTGTGTGTGAACTTGATAATCTGCGTTAACCTTGACATTTTCATAAGTCATCTACAGGGTAGGAGGCCAGTTTCTGTAAAGAGGAAGTTTATTTTATTTTTTTTTCATGTACAAATATATTTTTTATTATTACAAGTGTAGAAGGGGAGAAATAAAGTAATGAAAGCTGGAGGTGTGTGGAGAGTGCCATATGGAATGTTAAAGTAACTGTACATCAAGAATTTTGAAACTGAAATGGTTTGGAATATTCTATGAAATGAGAAATTTGATTATGGTTGACAATAAAAAGGGGATTGTATTCCAGATGGACAGGTCAGGATTCTGGAGTTAAATCTGATTGAAATGGTTCAGATAGTGTGCAAAATTTAAAACTTTGGCAAGAAGGGATAGAGGATTAATTTTTTTCTGATTAAAACCCAAACACATAAGCTTAATTTTTCAGCATAAGCTTTAAATACCGGTAAGTTGATTTAGGGAGACTTGTTTACTCCGTACATCCCATTGAGCTGGAATCATAGTAAGTTCAGTAGATAAATAGTGGAATGAAATTCCCTCCTTTTGTCTTGTTTCAGACATGCCAATGGTGCAGTCATTGCACGCTGCAGTCAGCCAGAAGTAGGTTGGCTTGGGTGGCGGTCTAGTGAAGATGAAGACTTGGTGAAGGCAATTGCTGAAGCTTGTGCCTATGACAGTCCTATTTCAAATTCTGGTATTGGTGGGACAGCAACAAGTCAATTGGTGCCCCCAAATGGTGGAGAAAAGGAAGCCACAACTCCTGCTTCAGATATTCCCTCTCTTTGTGATCTGCCAGAGGCCAAAGCTCAGGCAGATATTAAGGTGAGTTTTTTATGGTAATTGTTTTTGTTACATACTCATCTGCATACATCACCTGTGACCCAATTAATTTTTATATAATTTTATCCACTGGTGATGCTCTCTCACATTCACACACTCTTGTAGGTATAATGTGCTTACTTACTGTCTATATTTACTAGTTACTACACAGGCAGTTTGTAGTAGTTGAGTTTTGTTTTATACTTTAGTCCTCCTGTAGTGACTTTTCACGGTACTGTTTGGGGGAGGTGTGATGTTTGTGTCTTCCTGAATATGTAGAAAAGTTGTCATGGATTGGTCAGTTGTTCACTAAATGATTATTATTGTAATTAAATTAATGAAGAGCTTACTGCTGTACAAGTGTACAGGTATGTTATACTGCTTAATGTGTTTGTCTGCCACACTTAATTTTATTGTATTTTTGGTTTATTTTATTTATTTATTTATTGTAATTTTTTTTTTTACAGAAAGTATTAATAGTTGATGCTCGATCTTATGCTACGGCCGTAGCCAACCGTGCCCGTGGTGGAGGTTGTGAGTGTCCAGAGTATTACCCACAGTGTGAGATTCAGTTCATGAATCTCGCCAACATTCACACTATTCGCAAGTCTCATCATGCTCTTCGTCAGCTTGCATCTTCTTCACCAGACATTCCTAAGTAATTAGGATTATTTATCAAAAGTTGTTTGGAATTTATCTCATATCCATATGACACCATAGTAAACATGGTTGTGTATAGATTATAGGGATTAGATCTTCAGTGTCAGATAGTTTTCCTTTAAAAAAACAATACTCATTGTATTCATAGCTCGTATTCAATTAGATTACTATTGTACATAATCAAGAGGCAAATATATGTATGTTTATATAATATATTTTTTTTCTCTCCCCCTTCAGTTGGTTATCCTTACTGGAGAGCTCTCGGTGGCTTGGGCATCTTTCAGGGTTACTGAAAGCTGCTGTGACTGTTGTGCAGGCAGTAGTGCGTGAGGCCAGGCCCGTTTTAGTTCACTGCTCTGATGGATGGGACCGGACACCCCAGATAACGGCACTCGCGCAACTTCTAATGGATCCCTACTATCGAACTATACATGTAAGCTGAGCCACAGTTAATTAATTTTAGGTGTGATGCCGTAACAGAACAGACTTTCTTTCCATGATACTCATTTGAATAGCTGGGGCTGATTTGTGCAGTTTTCACTACTACTAGGCATTGTGAGTACTGGCAGATCTCTTTGAACAGAAACCAAGTTTAGTATCCAGGCTCTTTACTAAGTTGGCTCTGGGTAGATCCTGTATCAGTAACACTATATCACTGTTTAATCCAGTACAGTATTTGAAGTTCTCATTTTTGGTTTTGTGTTGCCCAATGAAGGCCTTTATATCCTCTATGTGATGTACAGTATTTGCATCTTTCACATATCATATTTGTTTCTAGTTCTGCCTGCTAGTAATAGGTTCTTTCAGTTGGATAAGCAGGACTAGCTGTGGGTCTTAATTGCCAACACTTTTCACTTTCAATAACTTAGCTTAAAGAAAGAGGCTGCATTCTCTTTAGTAAACATATGTAGTGGGCACCACTGAATACAATTTCAATGATTGTAGGGCCTAGCACCCTACTCTAAAGGTGTACCTTAAAAATATCGCCCTTTCCCATGCTTGTAAGAAGTATTTTGAACATGTGGAATGATTTGAGGTTGGAAAACAGGTTGTTGAATTTATTCACTTGGTGTAACTGTATTTCTTTGATAATGCATTAAACTTTTTAAGTGTAAACACCACACTTATTCACTTAAAGGTGTTGTTTAAGATGAAGGTTACAGGGGGGAAGTGCACTTGGCAGAAGAGCCCCTCTTCAACTGACCCTCCCAGATCTCATATAGTACTCTGTCTACCCCAAACATAACCATTTTCATTTAGATTGTCAGGCTCATCTGAGTGGCTCTTCCTCCAAGTGCACTACCACCCTGTAATGTTCGTCTTAAACAACACCTTTAAGTAAATAGGTGTGATGTTTATACTTGATTCTACTCTTCATCCACTCTACCTCCTGCATGCTGCTCCCACATAAAACATACCCCTACACTCTAATTTTTTTATTTACTGTATATCTCTATATTGCTGTAGAGTACAGTATACAGTTTTCTCAATTCATAAGGCAAATTCTGTTGTTTACTTATATATAACACTTTACAGTATGAAATAATCATATCGGTGAAAACATTTGTCGACAACCAGACTTATTCTGATTTTCAGTCGAGATTTCAATCTCTCATATTTTTTTATTGTTGTTGAAATAGTGTTTTACTAACCTTTTTATGCACTTAAAGATTGTAGTTGTTGAAGTGCAATATTATAATAACATTTGATTTTTGTTTTAAACAGTCCAGATAGGCAGTGTTATATCCAGACACCCCGAATTTTTTTCTTCGGACTTTTGCCTTTTACGGACTGGGGTCTGCCCCAATTAGTCCAGTGTATCGAGGATCTACTGTAGTAATTTTCTTAATTGCCACAAAATATTTGGCTGTTACTCCTGTGTAAGAAATGATGCACAGTAATTAAGTTTTTTCAGTTTCTTTTTATGACCAATGAATAAATTACCTTTACTTCATAGGTAAAAGTAAAATATTTGTTTTCTTTGCATATTTTGCTTCTTATATTTGCATGGATTGTATCGCTCTTTAAAGCAGTTTATGAATCGACATTTCCAAGAAAATTCCAATAGAATGTCTTGATTTTTACTGATGTATGAATTCCATCTACAACAGGGTTTCCAGGTGCTAATTGAGCGCGAGTGGGTTGAGTTTGGCCACAAGTTCAGTGACCGATGTGGTGTTGGTCGAAGTTGCGAGGATATTAACGAGAGATGTCCTGTCTTCCTCCAGTGGCTAGATTGTGTGCATCACCTCCTCTACTGGTTTCCTACTGCCTTCCAATTTAATCAGGCCTATTTGGTGAGTATTGTATATGAGGAAGACTTAAAAAGATGGTTAGGGTAATGGATATGCTGGAGAATGGAAAGGAAGTAATGGTGAGCATACATGGTCAGATGAAAGGTTTTAAAGACTGATTTAAAAAATGAGTAACTGGTAATTAGAAATATCATGAAATGAGCTGTAGAACAGTATTTGAGTATAAAAGGTACAAAGACTTAGGAAACTCAGAAAAAAAAGATGTAAGTGAATGTTTGACAGTGGGACATGGTCTGCTATGGTGGTATGGACAATGGACATACTGAGAATGGTAAAAAGTATGAAAAAGTGTAAATACAGATATTTTTCCTTCAATCATTACCATGCCTTCATATTTGCTGCTGTAAAAGATGTACAGTAATCCGCTTTTGGTAAAACCCTTTTACAAATTGTCCAAAAACTTGTTTACCAGTTTATTCACACAAAACCAGCATCACCCATCAGAAGTAGGACTTCCCCAAAAGCCACTCAGTCATGCACACTGCTACTTCTTGGATGTCCAATTCACTTGCTGTTAGTGCATCCTAAGGGCCATCACTCTAGCTTCTTGGTCTCCTCTTCCCCCTCTTACTATTATTACCCCAAAATTATACATTCCATTTATCAAACTTTACTTTCCATTCTCTCAATATTTCTGTGCTACCTGAGCAAACCCCCAATGTTCTCCCTGCCTAACTATTTGCATTCCTAGATATTCTTATTTATGTTAACTTTGGCATTTTGATTACTAGTGCATATATGTATATATATTATTTCCAGAAATATATTCTCATTAATGAGATTTATTATTTGACTTATTAACTTCTGCATATAATCTTTCTTTTTACTTCCAGGTGAAGTTAGCCCAGCATGTGTACAGTAATCTGTTTGGTACATTTCTGTGTAACATGTCCCAAGAGCGTGTCCAGGCTGAAATTGGGGATCGCACTTATTCTGTGTGGTCGCTTCTGAGGCTCAACCGTCACCGTTACACCAACTACCTCTATTGCCACACTCATCAGGTTTGTACTGGATACTATAACAAACCAGTCCCATTTGTTGGAGAGTCCATTAGTATAGTGCACTACTACAGTAATAGAAAGTGAATTGTAAGATAACTATAAAGTGAAATTAATTTCTCATCCGGTAATGAAATGAAATCGCCAGGAATTTTGCACATTTACATTAATGGCTAATACAAATAACTGTATTTCTCTGTAGTATTAGCTATGTGCACAAATTTAAACACAAATCTCCAGCTGTTTTTTTCCACTCGCACTAACATAAACTCGACATCTTTCAAGTGCTGTAACTAGGAAACTATGGACCATCAACATTTTGTCCTACTGTATTGACATTTTCCCTTATGTTATAATTGTCTCAAGTATACACCCTACAATTTATGAAAGAGCTTAGACAATCACCCTGTAAACTGTATCATGAAGATTTTAGCATTAAAAGACTAATATCATTTAAATCATACGTAAGTTAACACAGGGAGTAAATTTTTGTTACAACTGTACAATGGTGAAGGTCACAACAGGATTACTATTGCAAACAGTAGATTGAGTGAATTTCTGGTCTCCTCGGTACAGTACAGTATTGAATTTTGTCGACCATGTGTATGATGGTGGTGCCATAATATCAATACTTGTTTTGAAAATGATTAAAATTACAATTCTATGAATACTATTCTTATGCGACTTACTTAATAGTTAAGCCTTTTGTTCAACAGGTACTCTACCCTTCATGTCACACAAAAGATTTGCGGCTATGGACATCAGTCTACATGCCGGAGATGGGTGAAGTCACTGAAGACCCCAATACCAGCACTCACCTCAGTGTTGGTGAAGATGAGGTAAGGATTAGGACGCTCTGTGTCTTGTTTATGAACCGTTTGAGTGTGAGAGGTATGGTGCAAATGTAACCTTTGTATCAGTAAATGCTGTGGAAACCAGTGACACATGTATATGGCAATAATGTCAATAGTTTATATGAGGGGCTCTGGATCACAAGTTGCTAAGCACCAAACTTAAAAAATAAAAAAAATGCAGGTGAAGTTTAACATAGAAAATACCATATAAATTAAATCATTGCTTTTGGGGGGCATTGTGTAACTAAGTACAGTATCTCTAATTTGGTGTATAATACATACAGAATAAGGTAAAAGTCTGTTATAAATTATGATTACTAACTAATTAGGAGAGTGTGGATTTAAAGTTAGGATTTGAGGCCAAAAAATTTAATTAGTTATTTTTTGCTATTACGGTATAACATTACCTAGTTAAAGTTGATTTCAAAATTCATGAGAAAACAAACAAAATTGCATTTTTCTCTTGTGCAGTATAAGACATTTGTCATTCACCGATGTTACCAAAAATGGATTAGAGGCGACATGGCAATTGCGCAGCAGCAACGTTGGAACAGATGACAAACATGTCAATAGAAATATATAGTTCATACGCTGACAGCTGTTATATTTTAGTGTATTTTGTTCTGAGTCTTTTAATGAGTAAGATAATAATTATACTGTAACAGTGGTTATTTGGATTTATTATCGAGAGTAAAAGGTAACAGCGCTTTGTTTGTCCTCCGCACTGCCACCTCTTGTTCGCCCAGAAGCTCCGCCCACAAGTGTGTGACGTCAATGACAAACTGCTATACTGGTTGCTTCAGTAGTACCTCACAACAGGGGTTATAGTCATCATAAATTATAAAAAAAGATTTTAAAAGTTACACTCACATCAAAATGACTGTACATGTATGTACATACAGGTCCACAATCTGGTCCTTGACTCACCCAAGGGCAGAGGAAGGCTGGGGGAATTTAGTGGTATAAATACTGTAGCTGGTTTCTGGACCCACCTGCACTAGGCAGGTTGTGGTCTGATGCACCTTGTATGAAGTGGTGTCTTGGTATAAGTAGGGTAAATGGGTGATTGGTTGATATAGTGACAGTGACTGACTGATATTTTGTGTAAGGAACTTGGATGTGCTGAGATGTAGTATGGTCTGTGACATCATCCCTAGGATGGCTGAGGCATAATTCACAAAGCTAATTACATTTTTGTGTGGTGAGAACAGTTTTTGAAATGACCAAACTGTCTAAAAGACTACTGTTGATCATATATTTTATCTGAAAGTCCAAATAATGTACATGACATGATATTTCTGGCTGGAAATTTGACACACAAGTAAGTTTATAAAAGGATAAAGATGAATGAAGATGAGGATAATATTAAAGTACTGATGACATCCAGGGGTGTGCTGGGGCCAGTTCGGTCTGGTTAAATTTTGATTAGATCACTGAACTGTTTTCTGTTTTTTTTTTTTTTTTTTTACAAATTTTAGAAGGTAATATAAATTTATCTTGTAAAGAAGACTTTATTTTCCTTACTATTAATTACTATATGTTACACAAATTAGAGCTACAGGTACAGTACTCCTCGACTTACGACCACCCGGACATACGACCGCTGCAGTCGTATAAATTATTTTTCAAATTGCGTATTTTCGAGTTCCGACGTTAGTGATCGTGCTGTGTACTGACAAAATTTTTTTTTGTAATTCCCTTTAAAATGGCTGGCAAGCTTAAAAGTGAGAGTTTTGTGGTGCTGAGAAGAAGAGGAGACACCCATTTTAGATTTTCTACGTATTATTTAAGCATTTTCGACTCACGACCATTTCGATTTACGACCTGGATTTGGGTCCCTAACCCCGTCGTAAGTCGGGGAGGAGCTGTACAGAATTACAAAATGGTCTTTGGAAAGGCTAAAATGCATTGGCTTTCAGACCCTGCTGGGGAAACTACAGTAGTGCTTACCCCAGACCCCCTAGCTTAATGGCTTGTGCCATTGGCACTCACTGATTTACACCACCATCTGAATTTCAATGTTAATCAGAGCAGGTTGTTAAGAAACTGCCAACACACCCTGATGACATCAGTCATTGTACAGTCAGTTCTCCTATAATGCGGTAGTTGCGTTCCTGAAAAACACTTTATTATAGAAAGATCACATAGTACAGTTGACAATCCCTTAACCGAAATCCTTGGGGACAGAGGCATTTCGGATTTCGTAATTTTTCGGTTTTCAGAATGGTTAGGGTTTTTTTTTTTTTTTTTTTTTTTAGTTCACCCGGGCACAAGTCACTGACCCACATTGGGGCCTGGGGGGCGAAAATATATTAAAAATTATAATAATAATAATAATTCATAGGTCCAGGTCATGTTTCTTACTTTTGATCTTTTTCATTCTTGTATTTCTTTATTATTATTATTTTATTATTACAGTATTATTGTTATTATTGTTATTATTGTTATCATTATTATTTTATTTTGGTGTATTTTTTATTATAATTTTTATTTACTATGAATAATTATTATTATAATTATTATTACTATTACATTTTCGCCTCCCAGGCCCTGATGTGGTTAGTGATGGGTTTCAGAGCTTTTTGGTTTTCGGAATTTTGGATAAAGGGTTGTCAACCTGTAACCATTTATTTAATGGGATATATGGGGTTAGGACCATTAAGGGGTATACTGTAGGTTCAAGAACAACATGACTGACATGGGACCCACTCTCACTTTCATATGACTGTGTATTGTTAGTTTTTGTGTATTTTTTATAGAGTAATTGTGTTTTAGTTTAATAATATCATTCATTAATAGAATAGGAACATGACAAGGGGTAAAATGCTTGTCACTGTGTTAGTGTAGTTACTATGAGATAGAAAATGGAGCCGTGAAAGAGGGTGCTGAATGAACATGATGGAATAACATGTACTGTAGTGGGGTGTGACTCAACCACTTTTATGATGAAACATTTTTAACCATAAGAAATGTAAATATACTATAAGAATGTTTTAACAAACACAAGAAGAGAAGATGGTTGTTTGAGACAAGTGGTGGAGGAGATGGAGTCAGTCTGACAACGGAGGTGAGGCCTCATACCACTTTATCACATCTAATTTTTTTCAAGATTAATAATTTTTTTCTTCACTTCTACCACTACCAGAATGTTACACACCCATGCAACACATTGTAATTAAAAGCACTAAAGTTAATACTATACAGTACTTGTACCAAAATAAAGCACAGTCCGTGATAACAGGCGTTTGAAGTGTATGGAAGATAAACAAAGACTGCAGGGGTGGCACAACACCTTGTGTCATGCTACACTGAGATAGCAGCATAACTGTGTATTCATACTCGAGTGACAAAATTATGTTTACTCAAGTGTGTAATATCCAAATCGCATCTGCATTATAGAGAATGTGTTCCCTAATACATTCATCATGTTAAAAATAAATTGTGCTTTGAAAACACGCGTTATTGGAGAATTTACCGTACTGATAGGCAAGACAATATTTTGAGGTTTCAAAATAAAAGTAAAAGAACAGAATGGGAATGTGTGAGAGGGAAACAGCACAAGAAATATGCCAAAGTCAGAATCAACGTTTGAGGATTTGCAAAAGCTGTTCTCTTGCATAGTGGGGAAATGAATCTTTGGGATATTGATCCTCAGTTGATATTAGTTCTGTATGTGTGACACCTTCATTTTACAGTACAGCTCTGTTATCTCTATAGAATTATGTTTTCTTTCATATACCATTGAAAAGTGAACAAACGGTATTATCTGAAAATTTATACTATAATTAAATATTTTGTCTAAAATGAGTGATTTAGGTGTCAAGAATCATGAAATTAGATAAAATGACAAAATTTTATTACACTCCCTTCAATTTTTTTTACTGTTCAGTGAAAGGGAGAGTTTATTAATTAAGTGGATGTAAGTGATCACTTTAAAAGAAAACTTCATACTCTTTGAAAATCAGGTTTAAAATCCAAATCATGGCTTTTAGCATGTTTTGCAGGTTTTATTGATATTGGCTGGTGAAATTTCACCATCCCACCCTGAATGAGGGTCAACCCCCACGAATTTGCAGACAAGTTAGGGACTGTGAGTATGAAGGTGTGTGATAACCAAAGTGACTCATTAGGAAGAAAGTCTTCATGGGCTCAACCTGTACAAGGTTTAGAAAATCAAGAGAAGGATGATCTTAGGTTCAACCTGCACGAATTATTAGAAAATCAAGAAAAAGGATGAACTTTCGAGTTAAGTGTATTGGGATGGAAGAATTGAAAATTGCTGGTTTATCCTGAAATAGTGGTGTTGTCATGTAGACAGATATGGTATGTTGATTTACTGGTGGAGTTTATTTTGTAAAAAAAAAAATAAATATCAACAGGAGGAAGAGGAGGAGCCAGCTGCTGGAGGTGAACTCGTCAAGACTAAATCATGCGATGATCTCTTGGCGGGTACGTCTCCGCCACCTCACCACCCCTTACGACGGTCATCCGATCCTAATATTAGAGACAGGTTTGTATTGTTTGTTCAGCTTCATGATAATACAATGGTAGGCTTTAGTAATGAATTTTCATTAATCTTTTATGCCTGTTTATTCTTTGCTCATGGTACCTAACATCATGTTTCATGATGCTACCCTCACATACTTTACTTTACTTTGCATTTTGTGATGAGGAGTTGTCTCATAATTTTCTCTTGATGGTGAGAATGCCATAAACTTGGAAAGTATACCTTAGTAATGAGTGGAACAAGTTTGTTACAAATTTTGATTACTTGCCACTTGTGTGATGATCAAATTGAGATGGTTTATGTTGCATTACTGTACAGTTATGAAGACAATTTCATTTAGCTCATTCAAAATGTTTAAATTATTTATTAATAAAGAGATACCCCCAAGTATTTTCTCAATAATAATTTAAGTATTTTTTTTTTTCAGAAACATCTTACATTTTTTATGATTAATCATTTACTGTATCAGTCAATTGCATGGTTTGTCAGGGATAATACAGTGGGAGCCAACAACTAATTTAATAAATAATTAATAGAAATATGGTAAATATGAAAACAAATTATTACTATACCCTGTACTGTATTAAGCTCAAAGCAGTGCAACAGCTGAATAATTTTATTTTTAGTATAAGGAAATGAATAAATATTTAAAGGTCAACACTGAGCAGACATATGCAGAGATGTAAATAAATGATTCTCCATCACTAGACCTTTCTGATGGATGTTCACTTTGTAATTTTATTTATTGCTTTATCAGTAGCCTCTCATTATCCTGATTAAGCTCGCTGATCACAGTTTTTTATATTTAAGTTACAGAACATTGCCTATTTTATGCCATTAGAAGTGGCCCCTGCTTATCCAGCCACAGGTGACATCTAGGTCAGTCAGACTATCCTATGATGACACAGTGATGGAAGTAGTGCATTGTCTCTCAGGGCGCTGTGTGTTGCCCCAGATAATGTGTTGATGTGTTTTAGGTGCTATACAATGATCCAAGAAGACTGTCAGGGATTTGACTACTGAGGTCAACCTTTTTCATGCTAGATAAAGTGTCACTATAACACAGGTGAAACCAGTTTATCAAAGTGTCTCTTTTTCCCATTGTTTGAGAATAATGCAAATTTAATACTGTATAATTAATCCTGGCACTTGGATGCTAAGGAGTAACCTTGTCACATGGGATGCAGTATTCACCACCTTGCTCATTTGGCTGTAAATGGGTGTCTAACTTTTCAAGTTGAAAAGTTAAGGAGGTTGAGTGCAGTGTCAACCATGCTGTATCCTTGCATACCAAAGGTCTAATATACAGTGTGCTGTATCCACACTGTTCTTAATGGGCAGTCATGCCTATGAGACCCACTTTGACTTTGATAGCATTAGGTAAAATATCTTGCCTAATGTCATTGTTTTTCAAAACTTGAGAAAGTTATCAGTCTAAAGAGGAAACACTACACGTTCTCTCTTGATGGGAGCGAATCATTGAATGATTGTTGCGGGTAAAACCAGTGATGGGAATAGGGAGTGAAAATTATGCCTCCTCGGATTTGTAACAACTTGGATTTTGCAGCTGTTCAGGTCTGATACTAGTAATGTCCACCACTTGTTGAGTTTCAAAGAATATTGAATTGTATTATGTATTCATAAGAGACTACTTTTGTTGATCATTTATCTTAATTTTGGCTACTTGTCCACTGAAAGGCTATTCCTCCAGTAACAAGCACACATGATAGTGTGCTGAATTTATTGTTGAGTTTCCAATGCCTAATGCACAATGGTGGAGGGATTCCAGTACTTCCAAATTAGTAATCAACTTGGGAATCGCCTTTTTGTTCCATATCTGGATATGATTTTGAACACCACTGTCAGTTCCTTTAAATTAAAAAGTGTATTTGTTCAATTTAGGCATCACCCTTGCCAGCAGCACACAAAGACCATCTGTTACCCCATAACCCAAAGATATTAAGACAGTAATCCCTGTTTGGTGTTTGTATGACCTAATACTGGATTTAACTGTGGTACTAGAAATTTTGTGTGAATGTAATGAAGGTCAAGAAGGAAGTGCCTGCCTACTTTAACCCTTTGTGGTTATCCCTTGTTATATTACCAACAAATTAGAAAGATGAATACAATTCATATATTAATATTATTGGTTTTGTAAACTTTTCTGATGAATTTGATTTTTCAGCTGTCCAAACATGGCCATGCTCAACTCAGCACTTGGTGCTGAACTGGCTAATGAAGACACGGGGGCTATGGTTGAAAATGGCAATGAAGAAGAACCAGGTGTTGAAGATTATGATGCTTATGAAGATTCTACCAGTGAGCCCAATGGAGAAAGACTAAATGATGAATCTGAATCATTAACTTTGTGTGAACCTTCGGTTTCAGAATCTGAAATTCATGAATGTGTTAATGTAGTGCCTAGTGAAATTTGTGAGAATGGTATAGAAAATGGGGAGGAAGCAAGTGAATTATTGGGGCGAGAATGTACAGAAATAGAGGCAGAAGA
This sequence comes from Homarus americanus, assembly GCF_018991925.1. NCBI lineage: Eukaryota > Metazoa > Arthropoda > Malacostraca > Decapoda > Nephropidae > Homarus > Homarus americanus. The sequence continues at coordinate 260,363 of NW_024721643.1, read as the reverse complement.
AAAGGATAAGGAAAACACAGAGGACATAAAAAGAGAGGAAGAGGAGATGTTTCCTAATAGACATACAGTTAATGGTACTCGTCGGTTCCGGGGTTTGGCTGAGCAGTCCATTGAAGGATCCACAGATACTTTAGTGGCTGAGGTGGGAGTGATAGCTAGTGAAGAAAAGGTTCCTCAGGAGAAAAATAGTGAATTGATACCTTTAGTGAATGGAGAGTCAGGACAGGAGAGCCCCAAGTCATTACTAAATGGGAAATGTTGTCCCTTCATGAATGCCGTCTCAGGAGAGGAAAGTGAAGTGTGCACTACGACTAACAACAACCGCAAACCTCAGAAGAAAGGTCCAGTATCATCCACGTCAGAGAACGGTTTTGAAGAACGACTAGAAAAGAGGATTGTAAATGGTGTGTCAAATATGAGTGCTGTTATGAACAGTGTCACATCTTCAGGCTGTAGCATCTGTATTCAAAGTAAGAAATTATTGGATGAAACCGTTAATGGGGACTCCTGGCGAAGTGCAGGACTATTGCAAGAAACCTCTGTTATTGGTGGTACTGTAAGAGGGGTTACCACAGGACCAGGAAGTAGAGTGTCACTATATTCCACCCCAATGCACTCCCGGACACCTTCTTCATGTATACCTTCAACACCCTGTGAAGATAGGTAAGTCTCTTAACCCTGTATCTATTATTCTTGTACATTATTGAGAAAATGTGGACTTATTTTATTTTTTGAATCTCCTGTCAGCAAGGCAGGTGTCTAGTAGTCTGTGTTGTGTAGTCCATTATATATTTATCTTGTAGAGTTGCATTTGCAAAGACTCATATCACTTCTTGAAGTCTAGACATGTCTTGCAGAAGGGTATCCCTGTTTGGAGGTAGAAGCTCCAGGTGTTGTCAACTGTCCAGTGTGATCTTAAGTGGCTAAGGAAGCCTAGATCAGTGTTGTGACATGTCACATGAAACACTCAAATGTGCATGATATTTTACTTCAAATGCAATAAAATTATCTTGTATAGTTTAGTATATAAAGACATAACAGGTAAATAATATTACATTAAAGACAGTTTGCACAGAATTCCTGTAATTAATTCCTATTTCACAAATAGCTAAACATTATTTTCTGTGTTGATATTAGACACAAGGCACATAGCTATAGTTAAAAACATGCTTTTATTTTGGATTTTGGTCACATGAATGAGAAGGCTAAAAGTAAACAATGGTATTTTAAAGTATATTTATTTTTGTAAAAACGAGTTAAAAATCTCTAATGTTTAATATCATTGCAAGTAACTGAGACAAGACAAACCAACACACACGTATATGATTATCTGACTAATTTTCTGTACAGTACCTGAAGGTGTATGTGGTTGATGAACAGTAACAGTATCTGGATTTTATGTACACTAGTGAAGAAAAAGCTGCTTTACAGAGGTCATTGCTTCCTAACTGTACAAACACAAAATAAAAAAACTCGATGAGTAACTCCGGCAATCTATCATGAAAGTTTGTTGAAAGGTTATGCAAATATTCCAGTAAGTCCTTTTCCTCTGTAAGGTCTCCTGTGTCATCAAAGTCCAAGTCTGTCATGCCTGTGAATTCTAAGTGATTAGTATAATTTCTTGAAGATACTCAAATATGTCTTGTTAGAAGTGCAAGGCAAGAAAGCAGTTGGGGTCATGGAAATAGTGTTCCTATGACCCTGACTGTGTAGGAAATAGCTATTGGCTCTAGTGCTTCGCTTTGAGCATAAATTCCATGAATCGATAATAATCAATTGTTCTGTATAAGGAAATGGGCTCATTCATTGTGAGCTGTTTACATACACCAGTGCCTGATGTTCACTATATTTGGAAATGCATAGCTTCTTGAATATGCAGTAATTCTGGTCACAACCTGAAGCTTGGAGACAAGTCTTTTGATGACAAACTGCGTCGATGGATGTATGAGTATTTTTGCGAGAAAGCATTTATCTTCTATGGTAACATGCCTTACAGTTAGTAGTTCCGGAGATCTGGGGAATTTGAATTTTCCCTAGACACATGGCCTATTAAAAGGGCTTTGACCCTTGCAAAGACTTACGAACCAGTGAGCATTTCGTGACCCATCATGGTGAGGCTTATGACTACTTTTGGTGGTCACGATTTCAGGTTTGGAAGCCCCTTTACTACTTCTCTGAGAGCACGAAGTTCAGGATCATTCAACTCCTGTATTTCTTTTCTTGTAATATTGTTACTCAGAAACTTCCATCGGCATTCTCATTTGTAATTGCAAAAAATATATTTCAGAGGGAGGTTTAATCTTCTGAGAGATAAGTTGATGGCCAGGTAAAGGGCCCAGGGACTAACTCTATGAAGTCATGGTTAACTTTAATTAATAGCCTGGCTGGCCTTGGTCGCCATTGCAACTTATGGTGGGAGAGTTAATGGGGTTACCTCTTCTTATTTTTCTGTCTTTGGTTATGTCAGAGTGCAGCACTTTTAAGGTGTCTTTTGTGCACTTATTGATCATCAGTCTCTATAAGTCCCTCAGTGAATCTTATTTCTTTCCTGTTTGTCTATATGAGGTTTAGAATTTTCAAATGGAAGTGGAGTAGATAAGCACAATGGTGATGGTGGTTAGAGATCTCTTGTTATTGTGGAGTATATATAACACTGCTGGGGTATTGATTCTTGCAAAATGTAATCATTTTTGTGATATAAGTGGTGTATACATAAGTGATATAAAAAATCACATGAACTTGCTGACGTGCTTAGAAAGTTTGGTCTTTTTACGGCAACAAAAGTGCTGAGAGGTGGTGAAGTCTGTGGTTACTCGCCCAAAATGAACCTCGCCTAGAGTGAGGCATTCCTCACAATGTTGTTTCTTGGGAATTACGTATCTATTGCTTTAGTTTTATGATAGATCTAACCAGTTTAGTGAGTTGTAGAAGAATTTTTCAAGGTTCACAAAACTTCTCCAAACAGAGATGCCATAATTTACATATCATGGCTTCTAGGACTAGAGGTTAGAGGGGGATAAGTACAAAAAGTGTATATGTTTGTAATCATCCACTCTTATAACAAGTTAGTAAGTTAGTTTAAATAATATTTTCTGATGTGTTTAAAATAACAGATTGACTGAATTAGAAAGTTTTAACCCTTCTTCAGGAAGAAAAATAATAGTTTCGTACAGCACCTGTACATATATTTTTGGTCACTGTGAACATTGTGAAACACAATTTATTGACCCTTCTAAACTTAATGTATTATTTCTAAATCCATTTGGAGAAGTACCTGTATAATATAATATTAAATAGCATACAGTATCTAATGTCAGTTCTATAGCACTGTTGATCTTTATGCAGATGTAATTTGATTGGTGGAAAATTGCCTAAATGTTTAAGCAAAGTCTGAGCATCTTCAAGATGCTAATTTTATAAAGTCCATCTGTGACAAAAATAAGGCAAATTTTCCTTTAAGTACAGTACAGTCCATTCTTCTATAACACGGCAGTACTGCTCCTGAAAAACACTGCATTATAGAAAAATAGCATTTTAGTAACCATTGATTCAATGTGAATTAAGGGGTTAGGGGGTTATAGGTTCAAGAACACCAACAACTTTCATATTATTGTTAGTTTTTAAATATATTTTTTTATAAAAACTGTTTTAGTTTAACAATAACATTCATTAATAGAATAGAAGTACGAAAAGGGGAAAATGCTTGTTACTGTGTGTTGCTACGCGTTAGAAATCGGAGCCATGAAGGAGAGTGCAGAACTTAAATGACGAACTAATACATAGTAGAGTGTGACTCAACAGCTTTTAATGATAAAACCTTTTTAAATAATAACATTTTTAACCACATAAGAAATGTAAATGAACTATAAGAACATTTTAACACTCCACAAGAAGATAAAATGGTTGTTTGTGATGAGTGGTGGAGGAGGTGAGGGTTCATACCACGTTATCACATCTCATTTTTGTTCAACAGTTTTAGCTTTTCTTCCTTTTACTTCACTACCACCACTACCAGAATGCTTCACACCCTTGCCACACATTGTAATTAAAAGCAACGAAGTTTAAATTGTACTAAGATAAAGCACAGTCCACGATAAAATGTCTGATGCGTATGAAAGGTAAATAAAGACTGCAGGGGTGGCGCACTGCCTTGTGTGACATAATTCTGTTTCCTTAATCGCGTTATATCCAAATTGTATCTGCGTTATAGAAAATATGTTGTTCCCGTGTAGGATGACTAGAATCGGGGGCAAATACATGTACATTTTCTCCCTTCCATCATTATCACCCATTTATTCTTACGGTTGTAATAGATGTGTTGTGCTGTGGTACTCCCCTTCCACAGCAAAACCTTAAATATCCATCAGGTTTATTGTGGTTTCTTCACATGGTTTGGCCTCACCACATCAGCAACATACCCTCCTCTAAATATTACTCGGTGCCTTACTCTCTGCACACTGTTGCTTCCTGGAAAGTCATCCCTTTCACTGCTGGTACATTCATCACTGTATCTCTTCGTCTCCTTGGTCTTTGTCCTTTATACTATTCGCCTCTTGTTATCACTCACTTCCTATTCTCTCATTATGTCCGTACTACCTGAGCCTACCTTGATCTTCTCCTTGGCCAACATGTGTCACTACAATATGCTCTTCCATATTTCTGTATATTTATATGTTGAGAGTTGAAGATCCAGTATTTGTACACACACATACACATAAGTACATAATACAAAATTTTCATTAAATTGTTTTATGACAGACATTTATATTTATATTTTGAATTTGCTTAGCTGAACTTAGTAATTTTTATTTAATATATCCTTTCCAAGCCATCAGAGTAACTTTCTATGAAATCTTTGTTTATCTCAGGGAGGAAAGACCATGCCTTGTTAGCTAAGAGGAGATTTAGAAGTCTTATATATAATGCCCATTTCCCACTCTGTAAAGTTGGTTGGTGATAGGAAGAACATCCAGCCATAGAACATTCCTCAAATTTGTCTGATGACAATCAGAACACTACTCCTTCAGGGAATCACAGCTAACCCACGCAAGCATCGTACATGGCCGTAAAGCCTGATGATGATAATGATTAAAATTGTTAATAAATGTAATTACAGAATGTAGTGCTAAGAATGTTTTATTTTGCAGGTTTGGCAGTGGTGGGGAGAGCAGCAGAGGCAGTACCTATGCTACTGTTGATGGTCTGCACAATGTTAGTGATGAAGTGACAAAGAGATTACACCAAATCTTACTTCATCATCAGGTATGACACAACTCATAATTATGTTGAAATTTGTTTCATGGGTGGTACTGTATAATGCAGTACCTGTACCTAAATGTTGACCGAGTCGAAAGCCTTGGCTAGGTCGATGAAGGCCATGTACAGGTCACGACGCTGTTGTCTGCACTTCCTGTGTCTGGCGGGCAGCAAAGATCACATCAGTGGTGCCTCGTGATGGTCTAACGTCACATTGAGATTCTGGGAGGAAGTTTTCCGCCTCAGGAAGACGTCTGTTTCGGAGGACTCAGGTTATAATCTTGCCAGCTACTGACAGCAGCGAGATCCCGCGGTAGTTGCCACAGTCTGACCGGTCTCCCTTGTTCTTATAAATATTGACAATGGAAGTTTCTTTAAGAGCTTGGGGTATTTCCTCCTTTTCCCATATAGTCTCCAGGAGAGAGTGGAGATGGCTGGTAAGCAGAAGTCCTCCTGCTTCATACACCTTGGCTGGGATTCCATCAGGTCCTGAGGCTTTGTTATTTTTCATCTGTTTGATGATAGTAGCTACCTCATCCAGAGATGGAGGATAGATGAGGTGGGTCAGCTCTGGAAGCTGAGGGACCTGCTGGGTAGTCAGGACATCCACATTGGTGTTTCGATTGAGCAGCAAATGGTAGTGATCTTTCCAGCACTGAAGAATGCCTTCTTCATTTTTAATTAGGGAGTTACATCGGATGAGAGGAGGGGGGCTGCACCACGAGTGATTGGTCTATAAAATGTTTTAGTGGAATTGAAAAAATCACGGATCTTATGTTGATCTGCATGCTTTTTGCATTTCACATTCTTTATTTTTAAACCAGTCTGTCTTTAGATTGCAAAGTTCGCGCTGCAGAGTTATGACTAGAGACTCCCGGCAGTCATCTCTGCCTGTCCCCGTTGCCACTCATCCGTCGCCACAGGACTTGTGGGGGTATAGAGATTTTGATGATGATGAGCTGTGCGTGAGTTGATTTATGTGGTGAGGCAGGAGAGCAGACTGCAACCACACATCTTGGCTCTCCCTTTACCTGATCCAGTGTTGCAATGACTGGGGAGAGGGAGAGTTGCAATGGACTGCCGATGGCCCAGTTTGTTGGGTTTCACCTTCGTAGACTGTCCATCATGATTGCCTTCATCCAGCGGTGTAGTCTTTGGGTTCCCATGGTGGTCACCTCTTCCGCCTATACTGCCGTTGGGGTCTTGTTGGAACTCTGAAAGCATGTCTGCCTGATGCGGGGCTCCACCACAAATTTTTCGCTCGGGGTTTGCTCCCGTAGCCTTATACCTACCAAGGTTAATTTGCAAGGCAGCGGGGCGACCCGGTGGGTGATAGTCGCCAGGACGTGTCCACATGTCAGTGGTCCCATGCGCTGTCCTTCTGGGGTCCACTGCTGCTCCGAGATCCCCTGCTGGTCTAACCTCGGCCCACCCAATTGCCGTCTGTTCCCACGGGGAGGCACAGCAAGAGTCTTGATTGTGAAGAGGCTGTGTACTGGCAGGCGAAGACAAGTGAAAGTTTCTTCCCTGTTCACCACGAGGGTTAGCCAGCGGAAGTAGCTGAAAGCGAGAGGGAGCAAGCAGCACTTGAACCTTAACACTAACTTAATGCTGCCACACTAGATGCATTACACCACCTTGTGCACACACACACACACACACAGACAGACAGACACACACCTAACACAAAAATGAACAGTTAAGATAAAAATCTCCAAAAAAGAAAGAAGTACAAGCGACGGGGGGATGTTCAGAGGCAAGCGAGATGTTCAGCGTTGGATTTATGTGGTTGGAAGTTTTGCGTCCATCCTTTAATATAATAATGGTTGAGAATGTCCCAAAACTAAAACCCTGCTCATAGACCTACAAATGAAACGTTGATACGGCTTCTACAAGACTGTACCTAAAGATGTCAGGGTAAGTCACCATATCAGAATAGTGCCATAGGTTTGAAAGTACAGTCTCTCTCCCCATGGAGTTGGAAACATCAAGTGGCACAAAAATAAAAATTATACGGTCCTCCACTAATTTTAAAGTGTTGTCTAAGCAAAAAACGAAAAGGCTACTCTCTCCCACAACATATGGAGGACCAGTGGAGCCAAAAGATCATGGTGGATGTCCCCCACAAGATTAAAAACATTGGTTGAACTCGAGAGACAAGTGTTAACCTTTTCCCTTTCTGTCCTTAGTCTTCTCTTGTCCTACTCTCTTCCCACCTAGCCTCTTTATCCCTCCCCTTGTACTCCTTCTTCCTCTTAAACTTCCTCTTGTTCTTCTTCCTCCTTGTTCTTCTTCATCCTCATGATTTTCTTCCTCCTCATCCTTTTCCTCCATAGTCTGTCGCGCGTTTTTTCTCAGCTGAGAAAAGATGCCCCGCCCCCTCCCCAAGAGTTACAGCTGATTAGCTGTTGCAAACCTGTCCAATTTTGTCCTGAAGTAATTATGTATTCCTAAATGAGTTTATTCATAATCGTTGGGATGACTGTTTCTGATGAGAAAGATATTTAGCTAAATTATATAAAGATACACACATTCATTATTTCAAACATAAGTACGTAGGAAGTTTATCACAAGTATTGTACATGAATTGACTGTTAAACTCTGGTCGCAAATTCAGGCTTTCGGAGGATGCATTTAATATATACTTATTTTTACCAGCATAACGCATACTAAGACAAATTATGTATCAGTAATACTACATTATGCAAAAACAACATTTTAAAAGATCATAATCACATTGAAATATTACATGACCGTTAGCAGAGGCGGGAAAAATATGAAGTTGTTCGCAGTCATTTTTCCCGCCTCTATTCACTGGGTTTGGTCTTGTCAAGTGGTTTGTCTTGTTCACTTCATCATGTATATTCCTTAAAGGACAATTAGTTATATTATACTACACCCAAAACCATACTGAATAGACTCCAAATACAGTAGTTGAGTTGATGTATTCATGTTCGTAAACCATTTTCAGTCTGAGGTAGAAGCTCTAAAGCGAGACCTGCAAGCCACTAGACAGGCACTGTGTAACCAGGTTCTGCACAACCGCTGTCACCACCACCACCATGACCCCACTGAAGACCAGGTTAGTAGTGCGCTGCATACAGTACAGTATGTATTGATGTGTTTTGTGATTTACCGTAAGTTGCAGCATATAAGTCGACCCGGCGTATAAGTTGACCTCAAGATTTTTAGTTCAAAATTCAGGTTAAGGCTTTTACTTGCCGTATAAGTCAACCCCCCAAGGTCCAAACATAGGCTAGGCTAGAACTGAAATGTGGATATAGCCTATGGCACCTTGATAGTACCGCTATATTTGGTATGATAGTAGAACATACTGTAATGGTACACCTGGCTTACTATCCGCCATTTGCATCAGCTGGTGTAAACAAACGGCCAGTGGCGCCACCAACACCACGCAGCCAGCTGCGAAACTACGGGTCCGTTACACTGTTGGCACACAGCTTAGACTTAGACTGTCATCCCATATCATAGTACCGGATAGTTGTCTGGCTGGCGGCCTGGGTTTAGTGGCGTTCTGATCGATTGTTTACTGTGCATCAGCTGTTGGAAATGGCGTGTGGTGTTGTGTTCGTTTAATTATAGTGGAATTTACTATTTTATTATGATCTCTATGTTAAATAAGTTTACCAAGCATGAATTTCAGTAGGAAATATTAGTGGCAGGCCATGGAGTTACGCAAAATGACGCACAGCGAGTGTTAGGCAGGCTGTTCCACTTGTTTACCACTTTGTGGTAAAGCTTCACATTTTATACTTGGCATACAAGTCGACCTCTGGTTTTGGAGATATTTTTTCAAGCTTAAAATGTCTACTTATACGCCGCAACTTGCGGTATTTATTTTGTATTAATGTTCTTAATTATAACGGTGACTGATTAAAACTGGAGCGAAGCTTAAAATTTGTATAATATCCTCGTTGAGTTTTATACACTTAGGGATTTTTTTTTATGTAAAAAGCTAATTTTTGTCATAATAACGCTAGAGAAGTTTAAGGTAAATTTTAAAATCTTTTAATTTCATCTCAATATTTCTCTCTTTTAAGATGTCCCTGCCAGAAAGTGTAGGGTCAGGGTCTGGTGGATCTGTGGGTCAAGAATCTGGAGTGTCAGACACTTCATGGGAAGCTGTGGAAGAAGGTGAGGCTCGCCCCACACTCTGGGTGCCAGACCATGCTGTTGACTCCTGCACTGGCTGTAACACACAGTTTTGGATTGGCCGACGCAAGCACCACTGCAGGTCAGTCTCCAGGTGAAGGAATTGTCTTTTTTTATTATTTTTGAATAAATGAAAAGTTGCTGAGTTTTATCGGCGCAAGATAACGTTTAAGTTCTATGATTTAAGGCAAAAGGTAAGACTATATGCAAAAACTATGGATTATAATCTACGTGAAATTCAATAATTTGTATGTACCAAGTTATTCAGCATTTTTTCTTCTAAAGTTAATTGCGATTTGGCCTAGTAATTTCCATTAGTTTTATTCCCCAGAACTCAATAAGTGGTTGTTAGTGTTTTCCTATCTTAGAATATATATACCAGCATAGTAATCTCCCCTTTAGCCGACAAATTGTTCAGAACGTTTCCGCGTTTGAGAGATTTCCGGATACGGTACAGTATTGCCAAATTTTCTTATCTCCGGAAAGAATCGCACATGTAAGGAGTTTTTCTGGTCACTGGTGAAGTTTCCAAGTTGGAATGAAGCCGGACAGACACACAGCTGTATTTATTTATGCAAACACTACTGTACACATTCAATACAGTGTACGTACAGTATTGTAAATAAATAAAATATACTGTACTACTGTATACAGTATACTATACTGTACTCACCAGCAGTGGTTGTCAACTTGAGCTTGTGATGCAGGCAGCCCAAATAGTGATATGATGATACAGGATGGCCTGCCTTTGTTCTGTAGCAGATGTTGCTGTCGCTCTCCTCTCCCTCCATGGAGGGATTGTACATACACCCTCTACACACTAGCATACACTATCTACTCTGTTATGTATGGTATAGTATACATACAGTAACTGTAATCGATTTTACGTCTTAGCACTGCTATAATGGTATTTCTGGCTGATCATGCGAAAACAATAGTGAGCGAGTGAACAAGCTTGTAAAATGGCAGCTAACATTGAACTAATAGTGTCATGATGCTAGAGTTTAAAAAGATAGGCTGCAAGATACATTAGCCAGTCTTAGGCATCCCATGCAGTCACATGGCAGTAGTATCTCTTGAGCACTCTTGAGCCTACCTACCTATGTGCTTGGCACATGTCGATGCATTATGTAATCTTTGGGAAATTCATTTGAATGCGCACAATTTCTCAGAATGCTGAAAAAGGGAGGGGAATGGAAATTCCCGGGGAACTAAGATTATGGCTAACGGGGAGATTACTACTGTATATATATATATATATATATATATATATATATATATATATATATATATATATATATATATATATATATATATATATATATATATATATATATATATATATATATATATATATATATATATATATATATATATATATATATATATATATATATATATATATATATATATATATATATATACTGTATATATTTTTCTAAAATTTATGGTCAAATTTTATTTTGATCAAACTTATCCACTAGTTTTAACTAAACTTGGTTTCTTAAAGGGTATGAATAAAAAGTTAATGTTTCTATAATATCAGGATGATAGGAAAAAAATAGTGGGGGAGGATAACTGATAGGGTGTCCCTCTACTACAGTATTTTGGATTTTGAGGTCAGCATTGATGCTTTTTAAGGGTATTATGAGTTCCAGATTTTTATTTTTTATTTTTCTATTGTTGGGCTTTGGGGAATATCTTTTACTTACTGGCCATAATACTTGGTGCAAACTGCAAAATGCAGGATCAGATTCATTGTGTGCTGAGTCCTAATTAACTCCTGCTTCTTGTTTTAATATATTACAAGTGCTAGAATAAACCATCACCTGTGTACAGTATATGTAACAAGTCATGTAGGAAACATTCCATCCAGAATAATGATGCAGATAATCAGTGTGATGTTTTCCTTCATTATAAAAATTTGGGGGATTTTTTTGCAGGGATTATTATACAGTACTGTTTCAGTTATGGTAATATGTTGGGGTAGTTGTTATACTTCCCCAGATTCTTTAGTTGAGTTAAGCAGCACCATTTTCTGTCCATCTTTGTGTTCTGGATTTATTGTTTGGTTCATCACTTCCTTACTAGTTAAAACTTTAAAGAAATTACTTGAATACTGTTTGTATCTTAGTAAGATGTTGCTATGTACTAGATTCTCAATGATGCATTGCAGGTTAGTGTCACAGACGGGGGCAAATGTCTGTCTTGGAAAATATCCTTGATTTCCTATTCTTGTGGGACATTAAGTAGTTTCACTATCCTTATTTTCTGTTGTCTAAAGAAAACTGTATAAATTCTGAAGGCGATTGTCCTTCAGGCCATGTAATCATATCCTCTAAACTGTATTGTATTCTAAAATTTTGCTGGACCGTGTACAGTTTATGTTCATTGGACAATTATGATTGGATTTAAATATTTTTATCTTTCTTGAACCCTTATACCTCAGACCTTCACTTATAACCTGCCTGGCGAGGATCAAACTAGCCTGGCTGCTCCTAAGAAACTTGCATTTAAACTGCTTAACTTTATGCATCTAACCTGGGAAATATTTGATTACATCATCTCTTTGGAAATCAAGGCATTGTAACCTTTTGGCTTAGGATGTCCACACTAGTTGCTGTATATTGCAGAGATTGTTACCTACTATTAGTTAAGCTTAACTCATGTTGCTTATTTCTCTCTTTGCTTCTTTTTTCACTTGATTTATCATATTTTAACATTGATCTATTAAGGGCTTTACTAAAAAAAAAGTGTGGTTGCATGGATTTAAAAATACTGTTCACAAAAGCCTTCCCAGGGATGAGGATAGCAAATTTTAAGAGGCCTTGATATTAGGAGATCAATAATTAATATACCTTAATGATCTAGAGGATTTTTGCAAGCTAAAGGTCATAAAAGACTCTTTAGACATTTGCATCAGAGTATTGCAATTTAGAAAGAGGTTAGTTTTTAAGATGGATCGTGTTAAATACGTTTGAGCTTCAGGTGTATTTTACAAGTAATTTTGCAGTATTTCATTGGCATAAATTTATAGCATTTATTTTAGAATACAGTACAGTATACAGTACCCATTTGATTATGTATGTATATGTAAAGTTTGGTACAACTAATTATGTTTTGCCATCATAATAACTGTGAAGGTTTTAAAGTTAGAGAAATTAAAGTGTCTTTCTTGTTGATATAGCGGATCATCTTGTTCAAGTGTTCAGCCACTCGACCAACAGGAGGTAGAGCAACGGTTGTTTATGTCTGCTGGTTCTCACTAATACTGAGCTGTGCTGCCATATGTGTGATCACTACTAATATGAGTGATAATGGCAGAATATAACAAATGCTATTTTTTGTCATAGCAAGTTTTTCACTAATTTTTGTTTTGCGTATTAAGTTTTACGCTAATTGATATTTTTTTCTTCACATTATCGAGTTGTTTACTAAAACTTAACTTTTTGTTTAAACTTTGGAAATTATATTCCTTGATAGTATCTAAATTATAATGCATGAAGACAGAAAGAGGCTCAAGATAGTCTTTTTAAGAAATCACTTAGCACTTAAACTGCTTAAGAGTAAAGTTGAAGAGTAGATAAAGGTGTCCCTTAATGACAGAGCATCTTGGTTAGTTAAATGAAGGGTTGTGAAAAATTTGAGAAATATTAAAAGTTTTGAGGTGTGTTTGGAATTGCACTGGCTTCCAATTAAAGCTTGGACAGAGTTCAAACTTTGCCTAATGACTTTTAAGGCATTTATGTTTGATTAGCTTAAGTATTTGTCCAACTTATTAAATCCTCAGACCACAAGCTCTGAAATGATTTTGCATAATAGAGATGGTCCCTCAACCTTGAGGAGACTAGAACAGTACAGTACGGGAATGTTCTTTTGCTGCCCGATCCTTTTCCTATACAGCACCCAGATTGTACAGTTGGTTGCCTGCAGCCATGAAGCAGCTGACTTCTGTTGAGGCCTGGTGAGGCCTTTTGAGAAACAAAAGACCAGCTATTATTATTTTTTATTATTATTAGTGTACTGTATTATGCATCTGCATATTCAATGGTTTATTCATTAATCAGTTTCTCAGTGTGCAAGTAGCCAGATTGAGCCATCATTTATCACTCAAAGGTAATAAATAATCTTGTTAGGAAGGTTTATATCCATATCAAATACTATACAGTATGTTATAGTGACTGTTGTAAGCTGATTTGATGACAGCTCTTACAGGAAAGCATCTTAAATGAAGACCTGATACAACTTATCCTTATATAATATCACAGACTAAAGTTAGGAGAAAATAATTTGCATTGCTGGAATCCTTGCAAGACAGCGAATAATTTGAATATAAACGTCATATATTTTGAACAAGAGATAAAAATTAATCGCCTGTATCACATTACAGTAGTGATTTAAGAGTTATATATATATATATATATATATATATATATATATATATATATATATATATATATATATATATATATATATATATATATATATATATATATATATATATATATATATATATATATATATATATATATATATATATATATATATATATATATATATATATATATATATATATATATATATATATATATATATATATATATATATATATATATATATATATATATATATATATACACACACATACATACACAGTCGACCCTCGTTAATTCGGACTAATAGGGGGGGGGAAGGGTGTCCGTTTTAGCCGATTGTCCGAATTAACTGATTTAGGGGTTAATATTGCATTATATTTCAAAGAAAATGCAGTGAGTTTGTCCTTAGCCTTGCATACCGTATATACTCGTCTATAACCCCCCCCCCCCTCGTTTATAGGTCGACCCTGTTTTTTGACCAAGAAATCGTCAATTTATAATATTCCTCGTTTATAGGTCGACCCACGTTTTTGAGGGTAATGGAACAACAAAACCTTCAGTAAAAACACTTTATGTCCTATAAACTGAGGCTCGCCATGCCTGAAACACCGAGTGCCGAAGGCAAATTGTTTCCCATTTATTATTACGACACTTTACACTGAAACGCAGGTAGTTTCAACAAAAATATTGTATATTTCCATTCAAGTATTTATTCAAGTCAATTAGGAGGGACTAGTATTGTAATACAAAAGTTTTTTAACAAAACCATTCAAAAAGCGATTATGGTAACATCTTTTGAACGAAAGAAAGCGAAAGTCATTGTTTTCGTCACGATTTTATCCCACTTTCCACTGTAATACGTACGTAATTTCAGCAAAAATATTACATTTCCGTGAATGTATTATATCAATCACAGTATGAATAGAATATCATTGTAATATAACAGTATTTTAACCGAAAACTATTAAAAAAACGAATAACATCTCAAGAACATCGGAAGCTTAGGTAAAGTCTTTTGTTTTTGTCATGTATTTTATCCTATTATACATTGAAATACATCACGTTTCAGCAAAACTACTATTTATTGCCGAGAATATATTCATTCAGGCACAGTTAAGGTAAAATATACATGTGATGTAACAGTTTTTTAACTGAAAACGATTCGAAAAACACGTGTACCGTCTAGCTGATACTCGACAGCTGGTGGTGCATCATGCGTCGTAAACAATAGGAGGTTGAAGTCGATTACTGGGTATTATATTAAGTGTGAAATATCGAAAAGGTTTTTATTACCGGTATTTTTTGTAGATCAATGAGAACTGTGATACCATATATATGATATGATAAGTTAGCCTGTGCTAAGAACTTCAACATAGACTGCTGAAAACACTTTGTAAGGTAATTTAGCCTATTGTAAGTTGGTGAGTTTCATTTGCTGAAGGAACTGCACAACTTTTCATTACTAATTGGTACATATTTTACGTTTCCATTGTTTACTGGCAGTAAATGTAAATATTTTTCATGTCTGAAGCTAAAAGTTGCATCCTCCCCCCACACACTAGTGGTGGTGATGTTACATTTAACCAAAACGACGCTGGTGTATTATCAGAGTAGTGGGTGGACCAGCATTTTAGCTTAAGGTCCACGTAGGTAATATTCCTACAAATCTAAAAAAAAAAAAAAAAAAATCAGATTTTGTCCGAATTATCCGAAATCCGGATTAAAGGGGTCCGAATTAACGAGGGTCGACTGTACATGGTGGTCCCTCGGTTAACGAACGGTTCGGTTAACGAAATTTCAGTTACTCGGATTACCTTCCGTAAGAATCATCAATTTGGTTAACGAATAAAAATTTGATTAATGAAATCCTTACGAAAATCACGTTTTGTTGTATCAGCTGATGGGCTAGTCTGCCCATTCAGTAATCTGTTCTATGTTTACATTCGTTTCCAATGGCGTAAATATCAATAAAGTTGTGCTATTTAATATTTTTGCATGTTTTATATTAAAATTATTAGTCATTTTAACATTTATCTAACATATTGATAATATATGCAGTACAGGGAACTAGTTTGTTGTGCGCCCATCAGATGCGTGAGTCGGTCACAAGGCATCAGTTGAGGCTTTGTTTACAGTAAAGTGAACATTGATTTTGTTGGTGTCTTGAATATTTTTGCATTTTTCATTGAAATTATTGGTCATTCTGAACTTTAGTTAACATATTGATAATATATAGCGCAGTGCAGTGTTGATTTAAATAAAATAATCTTGAGTTACGCTTAGTGAACTTAAAATTTTATTGGTGAAATGACTGCATCAAGCATGGGTTCCGTGAAAGGTGATTTCTCCTCCATCCCCACTTTCTTCTCTTCTCCCTTCTCCTCCACCCCCACTTCTAATTCCCATCATCATCATCAACCAGGAACCGTCTACATTCACACCTCAAAGTAAGTGTACTTTGCATTTTTTTTTTGTATGTACATTTCGGTGAGCTGGAACCAATTACCCAATATCCCATTGAAACAATGGATTTGGTTAACGAAATTTTCAGTTAACAAACGACCTTCTGGAACGAATTGTGTTCGTTAACCGAGGGACTACTGTATATATATATAAAACACCTGTGGTGTAATGGTCAGCGTGGTCGCCTCGCAAGCAAGCGGACCCGGGTTCGATCCCCGGGCAGGGTGAAACTATGGGCAAGTTTCTTTATGCCATTTGCCTCTGTCTACCCAGCAGTAATTGGGAACCTGGATGTTAATTGATTTGCGGATCGTATTGCGGGGTAATGGTTAGCCAGTGCAGTTGGCAAGTTGTCCGGTCTTCTCGGACTATTCCTTGACACTGGGTCATGCAGTTTTTTAACTCAGGGTGTGGTTGTTGTGTTGGCGACAGCTTCTACACTTTAAACAAATTCACGCCGAGGTGGCCCTCGGGCCGGCCATCCTCGTTACGCGAGGGGCAACCATTATATACAGCACAGTAAAGCCTCGAATAACGATGGTAATGTGTCCTCCAATATTGCAGTGTAAGGTGAACCGTCGTATCATGAATCCTTAATTACCATTAAAATAATGCAATAATAATTAGATGCATTCCAAGGTCTGACCTTTTCATATATATTATGTGGTTTTTTTACACCCCTTCCCCCCCAAGGAAGATTAATGAAAAATAAAAACTATTTTCTTTAGATAATGGTTATTAATGCACCTTATACAATATAAATCAATAATAATATGTAGTCACACAAGAGGAGATGGGACGCCATTGTTGTCGTCAGTGTTTACACCCGGGACGATGGTTCTCCATCTGAAACTGAAGAAAATAAGATTGGTTTTAGCTGTAGTAAAAATAATGTAAAAAAAATAAATGTTTCTTTTAATTAATGGTATTTAATGAATGTACAGTAGAAGTAACCACTGATGGTAAAGAAAAAAGTGAGACAGCAGAAGGTCAATGTTTATACGCACACAATCATGGAAACGGCGTCATTTCTCTTGTGTACATAAGATTCATTATTGTTTGTTACTGAATGTCTCTTTGATTGAATTAATGTTAATGTGTGCAAAATGAACAATACAATTTATTTATAATAAGTAGAATATTAAAACACACAAGAGGAGACGAGACGGCATTGTTTTCGTTATTGTTTACACCCGTGACTGACTGGTTCTACATATGAAACTGAAGAAAATAAGACCCTGGTTGTAGCTGTCGTAAAATTAATATAAAAAAACGAATATGTATGTTTTAAGTAATGTTATTTAATGTTAATAAATGGAACAATAGAAGTACGGTAGCTAACCACTAATGGTAAAGAATAAAGTGAGACTGCGCAACGCCAACGCATGTAAGTGCGCATATGTGAAAACATATCGTCCTTACATAAGATTATGAAAGCAACACTTATTACTGTTCATATGTTTTAATTAATGCTTCTGAATTTAAAACAAAAATTCTATTCACCATTGGTGGTGAAGTTGAAAACATAAGGACGGCCAATGTTGTTACGCGAGTTTTTACTCGGATGACAAAGTTGCCAAGACATCAGGTTCAACTCTGGCTGAAGCTGTAGCTTCCCATAATTTTGCCATAGCTGTTGCTGAAGCTGTTACTGAACCAGTAGTTGCTGAATTTGATGCTGTAGCTGATGCTGAAGATGCTGTATCTGTAGCTGAAGATAATGTATCTGTAGCTGATGTTGATGCTGTAGCAGATGGTGTAGCTGAAGTAGATGGTGTAGCTGAAGTTGATGGTGTAGCTGAAGTAGATGGTGTAGCTGAAGTAGATGGTGTAGCTGAAGTAGATGGTGTAGCTGAAGTAGATGGTTTAGGCCTTCAAATAATAAAGTTGTCTAAAGAACCTTGCACAGCTGCTTTCTTATTCTCATTATACATCTTTATGTAGAGGTCATGTGTGTTTTTCACATCCCTGTTTATTTTAATACTTCATTCTGTTAATGGACCCACTTCAGAAAAATTTTCATCCCTTGCTCCATGTGAGCAAATGCTTTTGCCAAATGCTTAGTCATACATTTGTGAGATGAGGTAGGGGAATCTGTTGGTGTGTTTGTGGTCCGGTCGTGTTGTTCTTGTTCAAGTTGTATAAATTCTTTGCTGGTTAGGTCTTCTCTGTGACTGTTTAACAGCTCCTGAACATTCTCTTCATCAACTTCTTCAAATCCTACAATGTGCTTGGCAAGCTCAACAATATTTCTTTGAATGTTTGGCTTGGTTTCCTCAAAACCTTTAAAGGTTTTTGCACTTTCTGGCCACAATTTCCTCCACACACCATTCATGTTGTCTGTTACTTCCTTCCATGACTTTCCAATGTTTTTAACAGCTTTTAGAATGATGTCCACGTCAAAATTCTTTTATGGACGGCTTTCCAGCTCCATCTGTTTCTTCAATCATTTGAGACATGGCACAGCATAAATAATAGGCCTTAAATGATGAGATAACGCCTTGGTCCTTAGATTGAGGCATGGACGTGGTATTCGGTGGAAGAAAAACTACTTGTTCAGACAATTGATTTAGGTGAGCTTGGTGGTCCAGAGCATTATCTAATATAAGCAGTGCCTTGTGTGTTATGTTTTTCTTGGCACAGTTTTCCTTTAACGCTGGGCAATAATATTTTTTGAACCAATCAACAAAAAGAGTCATTGTCATCCATGCTTTACTGTTTGACCGCTAAATTACTGTTAAATTTTGTTTACACACCTTTGAATGCTCTAGGGCTCTCAGAGTGATAAAAAGCGAGAGGTTTGAGTTTAAAGTCACCTTCTGCATTACCACCCAAGAGGAGTGTGATACAATCTTGGCTGCTTTGAACCCTGGAGCAGCTTTTTCTTCCGTGGAAATAAATGTCCGGGAAGGCATTCTCTTCCAATATAGTCTGGTTTCATCAACATTAAAAACTTGACTGGGCAAGTAGCCGCCTTCCTCGATTATTTTGTGTAGTTCTTCTGGATAAGCATTAGCAGCAGATGAATCGCCACTTGCTGCCTCACCAGTGACATTTAAATTATGTAATCCGTGGCGATGTTTGAAGCTTGTAAACCAGCCTCGACTTGCACTAAACTTTTCTGTTTCAGCACTTTCACTTTGAATAATTACAGTGCTCAATGGAGTATGTTTCTGATTTTTGTCTTCAATCCATATACTTAAAAGTCTCTCCATTTCTTCCATAACCCAACTCCTGCTTTGGCAAATTTCATTTGCACTTAACGGAGTTGTAGACAGAGCACTTTCTTTCATTTTTTCTCTATTTTTACGGTTAGTTTTCACTGTTGATTCTGCCATCCCCAAAGCACGCAAAATATCCACAGACCTCTCATCTTTTTCATATCGTTTTAACACACCTCGGCTAAGCTTAAACACTTTCTTTTAGCTTTTGAACCATCACTTGCTCTCTTGCTCATGTTGAATAGGGACTCAAAAATGCCGTAAGAAACCTGAAAAAGTTTTTCTTCTGTTCCTGTTCAGATGCATGAAAAAAAAAAGGGACCGCCAAGCTCTGACTCTTGTTTACTGGTGATGCGCATTACCACTCATTAGCCCAGCAGCTTCCCTTTCCCGGTAGCGTCTTTGCACAAGGCACTCTTCTTTTTTTTTACAGTATTCTTTTTTTTTTTATAATACACATTGGGATATAGTTATTGTTTATATTAAAATGTCATTTTGTTTTATTTTTATTATATTCTTGTCGTAAATACAAATAAAATTATGAAGTCAATTGAATTGGATCTTAAATATGAATCGTCATTGGTTGAACCGTCATTATCGGAGGCTTTAGTGTGTGTGTGTTTATATATATATATATATATATATATATATATATATATATATATATATATATATATATATATATATATATATATATATATATATATATATATATATATATATATATATATATATATATATATATATACATACATACACACAATCAACACCTCAACCCGCCAGGATTCGAACCCACGGCCCACGAGCCCATGACTGTGACCGGGGAGCGCTAACCACTCGTGTTTCGAAGCCGGATTTGGTAAAACGTTACTCTGACCACCTACGTGATACTGGTAGTCCCCATTGGAGGTTCACGGCGCCATAAGCTCGTTGAACAGGCTTTGTGTGAAATATAACAAAGTTTAGGACTGCTTTTGTATCCTGGTAGTCCAGCGGTTAGCGTTCCCCGGTCACAGTCATGGGCTCGTGGGCCGTGGGTTCAAATCCTGGCGGGTTGAGGTGTTGATTGTATGTAGAAGTCCGCGTGCTTTATTGGGCGAATGAAATGTATATATATATATCCATATCCACTTCATTTTTTCCTTCTGCTGTTGTTCAGTTCATCCATCACTCCCCACCACTTCTGTTTTTCTTTATATGCATGTACAGTATTGTACTTTGTCTAAGTCCATAAATACCTCTTTCAGAAACTTTTCACTTATGTTTTTTGACACAGAAATTCAATCCACACTCCTCATCCCTTAAAGGTTCAGTGTTTTTGCTACAGTTTACTCGCATACAAGTATGTCAAGTTTTATTTCCCTTCAGGAGAATTATATACTACCTGTACAGTATTTGAAATATTCAGTGCAAATTGTCCTAATTGCTTTAGTTTAGGGTTCATCTTGCCTGGCTCTGTGGGTTCGTGAATGACTCTTGTACTGTAGTCTGTTTTGCATTTTGTCTTACCTTGCATGCTTATAAACTATTGATGTGATAGTTTTCTATAAATGAATCCTCTATGTTCATAGACCTTTACTTAGAGCTAATTAGTCTTTTGGATATTTTCCTTTTTGTGAAATGCTTAAAATTTAATTACTTTTGTTTTAAGAGATTTTTCTCCTGCAATTTTGAGGTGTGAAGTTCAAGTTCTTCTGTAGGTAGTCAAAATGTAAAGATAGGGACCAGTTTTATTGGTAATAGCAGTAGGAAGAGTCGGGGGAGAGAAAAGATGTAACTGAAAAAGCTAGTGGATGGTTTTTTCCTTAACTTTAAAAAATTAAGGTCAATAATATTGAAAAACCTTATTTATGAGAGGGGCCTAAACATTAAATTTTTTTGGCAGATTTTACATTTTTTGAAGGGGATGGGCAAAAGAACTGACCACAAAATACCTCAAACTTTTTAGTTGTTTTGTTAAGTTTAGAATAAATGTAACTTATCAAAGAACAGGGTTTGGTTGCTGAGTGAATAAACACTTGTCAACATTCTTAAGGGCACTCTCAGTCCACCCAGCTGTGAAGGAATGTCTAACTTTACTTATAGGAAAATGAAGGGTGTTGGTTGCAGCTGCTTCCTTGTGTACTGAAGGTTTAGATGTCATTGTGTTTTATCCACACTGCCCTTAATGGCCTGTCCTTTTACTTTTTTCATTCTTTTATGGTTAACGCAAATCAAGATTTTCAAAATATATTCATAGAAAATGAAGTAAAGCGTGGATAGTGTTATGTTTTTCTGTTATTTCATTTTGTATGTACAGTATTGTAGTTTGTCAGTTTTATTAAAAACTTGTAACTGATACTGTGTTGAAGCTTGAACTATGGTAAGTGGTCTTTTTGATGGTGAAGCTCTTAGGGGATTGGTCTCACTTCACTTGATTAACAGTGCAACGGTCATACCTTGTCTCTGAAACTGGTAAAGGTACATTAGAAACTTGGATTGAAGATAGTTGGTCACTTTCCATATTTATTTTGTGAGTCTGATTTTCAAAAGGTTGAAGGTAAGGTCACGGGGTCAACTGTTACTTTTTCTCGTCACAGCCGTAACTCCGAAACTACTAAAGGTTCATTGATGAAACTTGGGCAGAAGATAGTTGGTCACTTGAAGCTGTGTTTCTAGGAGATTTGACCCCCAAGAGTCAGTGTCTCAGGGTCAGCTGTTACTTTTTCATATCACAGCTGTAGCTCCACAGGTACTGAAGGTATGTTTGGAATTAGACCAAAAGATAGTTGATCATTTCAAAAGGCCCTTTTGGGGAATTGACCTTAAAGAAGTCTTAGGTCAAATATGTTTTCTTGTAGTGAATTTGGAGCACTTACTGTAAATGAATATATAACACCAACAGCAAACACAGGACCCCCCAAAAATATGTGCACTTGAACATGTTGCACCATTGATAAAGACCAAGCACGTAGATTCAACACGATGTTTATAGTGTTAATACAAGACACAGTGCACTTATAGTGGGCATGGAACACTTAATGCAAACTTATACAGTTGTGGTGAGTGTGGGGCACTGTTAGTAGTTATGCACACTTGCTGAATGTGAAGCACTTACTGTACAGTGAAAAAGGAGCACTTGCAATAGTGAAAAAATTGCAATTATTGTCAGTGGAATACTTAATGAAAACTCCAGAAACCTAATGCAAAAGTATACTTAAAAAAGAGCACATGCATTAAGTATGGAGGAATCAAAGAATTGGAAACTCAGTATACATACTTCCAGTTAACACAGCACTTGAAAGTAAGTGTTTTCAATGAAGCTCATGCATTGAATATTAAGTATTTGAAGTGAACTTGATATATTAGGACAGATATAGTGAACTTCCAGCACTCACTGATAGTATGCCACTTCAGAATATACAGTAAATATCTTCAACCATGCCTATATAAATTCTTGGACAAATAATCTTTCTCATCACCATTGTTTGAACAGTCAAGTGTTGAACCTTCAGCACAGTGCAGAAACTTCTACTGAAGACTTCTTCTTGCTGGTGTGGCAGCTTTTAAACCCTTAAGCCTCGGGTTAGGGTGCTGCTGGCAGTACCCCCAAGTAATAAATCGAGAAAAACCATTTTTTCCAAAAAATAAAAAAGAGGAGGGGTGAATAGGCGGACGTTCTGGAACATCAGCCAGGGCCTATATGTAAGTATATGTATGTATGTATGTGTATATATATATATATATATATATATATATATATATATATATATACATATACATATACATATACATATACATATACACATATACACATACATATATACACATACACATACACATATATATATATATATATATATATATATATATACATATACATATAGGCTACATATAGATATACATATACATATACATATACACATATACACATATACATATATACACATACACATATATATATATATATATATATATATATATATATATATATATATATATATATATATATATATATATATATATATATATATATATATATATATATATATATATATATATATATATATAAAGGAAATAACTGTCTCTAGAATGAATGGCTCCCTGTCCCGGCTGCAAAAGTGCCGGCAATTTTAAAACTACCCACAGACATTCCTGGGTACATCCAGTGTGTCATCCCGAATAATAGAGGACCGAAAAAAAAAATCGCGAATTATCCGGGAGTACTGTACACTACAGTATATGCTCTGGTATGGTTCCTTAAGCTGGTCAGTCATCATTACTGAACTAATATGCCTCACTTGGAGTTTCAAACCATGGATTAACATATTTAGCATTCAGCTTTAGAATGTGAACTACTGTACTGTATGAAGATACATACGGTAGGTACGTCACACTCAGATGCACATTTGCATGTTACAAGTTATTGTGAGTTATTTCCAGTATATATACCCACTTTCTACCTATTTCATGATTGATTTCCTTGATTTCCATTTCTAGTCACTGATACTACATTATAAGAAAATGTATTTGGACATCAGACCTTCAGTTTTGCTAAGGCTAGTTTTAAACAAAAGCTATTGAATCCTTACACTTAAATATTTTATTTTTACTTTTTTTTAATTTTACCTTAATATTCATTGAGGAAAGAAACATAACATAAAAAGGTTTTAAAAGCATTGTACATTCTCCTTGTTTCCAAGACACACTGTTCAGACTGTTTGTCAGTGAACTTTTCATTATGTTCATCACTTCTACATCTCATCACATTATTTACTCACCAATGAATATTTAGCAAAGTTGTAGACCTGATAGTATTTACAATACTGTACTGTATACTGTACTGTACTTCAGAAATTAATGTTCAACAAAGATTTAGCTCAAATAGTGTGTACAAACCTGAGTGTTGAAGTTTTGAAGTACGAGTTTCAAACTTCATTCTGCAAAGTTTCACTGATATCCCAATGTAAAAACATAATGGAGTATACTTCATGTACTGTACTGTACTGTAAGCTGTAAGACCTTAACATTTGTTGTTTAACCTTGTAAACGATATCTTAAACTGCTTTATAGAGTATTTTTGTATTTTTCTGGGTATTATAAGGTCTCGTAATGTGTATGTATGGTTTTACTGTACAGCGTATTGTAATGGTTACGCTCACGTTACATGTACCTAAAATTATAATTGTACTTAAAATTAATGTTTTAATACTCTATTCTCTTTGTATAACTTTTTGTCACCCTGGCAGCCTGGCCAATGTTGTAGTTCCCATTTTGTGAAAAATTCATTAATTAGAATGGCTGGGCATGAATTTATTCAGAAGCTTTCATAGGTGTCCACATCACAAATTTGGATAGACGAATTCTGTGTATATTTAACATTGAAGGTTGTAATGTTGGTGATAGCTTCTTGGTGTTTGTTCCTCTACACTTTGCATTAGTGTTGACTGAAAATTTTTGTTTTGGTGTACGAAAAGGATTCTTTGAAACTTTGACACAGGTATTCTATCCTTTTGTTGACACTTTGGTGAACTTCCAGATACTGTATCATATTTAGATTTTGTATTATGAACTGAAAATTTAATATTTTTATGTTAGATGTACACATTTGCACTAATGCAAGTTACCCCTTTATAAGTAAAGAAGAAGAATGGCTTTGGAAAAGTTCAGATACATGGCTGCACTCTGGGTTTAAAAAATATCCAAAGCCTCATTGTCCTCCGATATTGAAAGGAAATAATTTAATGTGTAAAATCTTCACCTCAGACACAAATAAATCTAGAGGAATGTAACTCCTTTAAAAAAAAAAGGTATTACGCCCACTGTTTTGATGGACTATATTCCCCTCCAGAGTATGACACAAATGATCAGTGAAGAAATTTGTACCTGAAGCTGTTCTCTATACTGTATAGCAAGAGGTAAGAAGTGACAGTTGCTGGTACAGTACTGTAGTCTCTTAAAGCTTGATTAAGCAAAGGCCTGTCTCATTGATGAAGAGTATGTGTAGTTTTCTTGTAGCTTGAAGCAGCCTTATCTGACATCAACAACAATTTCTAGTTACTCTATGAAGCATGGTTGCTTTTGATCAGACATACTGGAAGCATGTCGCCAGACTTGCACTTTTGTGCATAATAGTACACAATTGATAGAATGTTAAAAATTTCACCAGTTGGTGAATTGATAACCTAAAAAGTTAATCCTTAAAAACTGTAAATCCCAGGGAGCTGTTAGTGTATACTTTAGGCCATGCCTGTGCATACTTAAGTAGTTTTGCACAGAACTTTGTGAGATAACCGTATGACTCGGATATTTGCTTCATAATTACAGGACCTCATGATACCACAGTCAATTATAAATGTATTTCTTGACTCTATGGCAATAATAGATAAAATATTTTTATTTCAAACCTTTATAGGGTTATTTTTAGAATTAAAAAAGAATGTAGTGCTGTGAAATTCATACAGTATTTATGCAGTACTATTATAAATATGGTACATGGGTTTAAAAGTACACTGAGCTCTGTATGACCATGCTTTTCAAGGTCATTGAAAAGATAAATATTTGATAATAGAAAAATATCTGGGGAAAAGTGAAAATAAATCACTTTTAGAAAAAAAGAAGAAAAGAAAGCTTCCTTTTGGTGGTGATGTCCTGATTACCGGTACACTTGATATCAGTGTGATTTGGCACCCTCAGTGTGTGATAAGATCAACCCTTTCCACTTTTAAAGGGAGTCTAATGACTTGATAACTTAAGACTGACAATCCATATACAGTGCAGTATTATGTTCTCTACATCCCATTCTGTTAAGGGCAAGTAGCCAAAGAGTGTACGTGTACATGCATGTGCACAATACACACATGTACACATACATATGCATGTGTGTTCTTAAACTTTGATTGGGTTTACCCTTGCTGTGTGTCAAAGACATTTGTACCTAATGGTCTACTTAATTTTTTTTATTGTATTGCAGTGTTGATGCAAATTTTGATCAGGAACAGTGACCGTTACAATAAACTATACTTAGAAAAAACAGTAAATTTGGGTGGAGAAGGAAGATTGACAACATGTTAATTGCTTGCAGAAGTGGAGTTTAACTTGGGTTAATTATTTCTTAGTCTTCTGGAAGCTGTGCATATTGTGTGAAATTGTATAGATGTAGCTTATAATATTTAGCACATCATGAAGTGAATTACATAGATTCTTACCTGCATACACAAATGTAATTTTATGCCCCACCTGACAGTGACATATAGTATTAAGATTGTGTGTGCATGCACTCTTGCATATGTGCATGTGTCTTTAAGCCAGTGACCATGGTTTCAGTTTACATTTGTGTTAAGATTTTCACAATTTGTCCTTCAGGAGCAATTCCAATGGACATTTAAGTCTTGATTAAATTTTGACATTTTAAGATTTCTGTAGCACAGTACTAGGAATTTTGTACTATGCCAAGCTTCACCTCCAGGAACACCATTTTTCTGGGCGCCTTGGCCTTCCCAGATGCAGGAGCATCAGCAACAGCTTCCCAGACATTTTCAAAGTTAAACTGCTCACTTCACATTTACAAGAACAAAGCAAAAGTACTTGACAAACACAGTAAACGTGAGGAATAAATAAAAATATAAGTAATAAAATAAAGAGAGGACTACTGGGTTGCCATTTGACAATTGTTTCATGTTACACGAGACACTGAACGGTTGAGGATGATCTTGGCCTGTCGGTATTTGCATTGTATCATAATATTGTGTCAAGAACAATCAAAATGAAAACAAAGAATGTGTTTCTATCTGGTCTGATTCAGAAGTTATGGCAGTTTTTGTATTTTGCTCAAATAGGTGTCTGCCATTTTGAATTTGGTCCTCTAGTGGCATTAGCCCACACTTTTGTGAGGCTCATGGGAGCTGAACTTCTTTTAAATCCTTTTATGAATCAAAATCAACTGTCAAACCTTACTCTGGAAAAAATGGTCACGGGATAATCAATTATAACCCTACTACAGTATTAGATTATCACTCGCCCATTTGGGTGGGTTTGGCATCTTAGATCATAGACAAGTTGAGCTACAACAGTGTTCTCTTATGGTTGGACTTATGAGCCAGTTGGGTATTTTGTAGAAAGCTAGTGGGGATGTGGTATATTGTAGTACTGGTGTTGGTAAACTGGAAATGAGTCACACTGAAATTCTGCGCATAACTGAATCATCATTGGGATTATAACTCGTGACCAAAGGCCTGTCAGATCAGTGCAATAACCGCTCTGCCAACAAACTCGCATTACATTCTAATTTGTTGTACAGGGTATTAAAGTGCAGTGAGTGACTTGTCTGCAACTAGTGATATGTCAATTTAATTTCATTATTCATCTGTTTCCTCAGAAAAGTTTGAAAAGGCTCGATTGATCATTATGAAATTTACTATGATGCATCTTTGAGAGGATGTGTAAAGATTAATTTAAAGCTTTGAGATCAGGATCATAGGAATATCAGAAAGTCAGAAACTTGTCTGGAGTGTAGTTCTTGTATTGTATTGATAAAAACAAATTTGATGAAATTTATAATGTTAGTTCAACTGTGAGAGTGTAACATACAGATGCATATGTTGTAAGAAAAGCATGTAAATTTTTAGGGTAACTACTCGAATGCTATTGAAGGTGCTGTTTTCAAGGTCACAAGGGGTGATGCTTGGTATTCTGATGAAGTTTCAAGTGACTACTGTAGGTATTGTCACAGTGAATTGTTTGTTTGCAGTATTCGTCGTTGAATTGTAATTTAATTATAATTAGTGAATTTGCTCATGCGATCAGTTATTGTGAATTCAGTGGCTTAGTTGATAGAATGGATTCTGTTGGGTCTAGGTACAACCAGATTGGAGTGTGAAGCTCACACTGCAATGCATCGTGGGTAGTAACTGTTTACAGGCAAGAGATATTACTGTATATTTTCCACAGCAATAGGAAATGCCTGGCATAAATATGGCTATCCTGTGACCTGGAAGTTTATTTCAATTTCTTATTTAAAATGATTTAGTGGAATTAACTTAGAGGAGCTTAATCAACTCGACATTAGGTTAAGTAGACAAATGGCTCCATGTGGGGACTTGAGATTGGGAACATTTCAACTTTTTCAACTTGGTGCAAGTTAGTCCTTCTTAGATGACCTTAGTAGCTGATATTTTTGTTGAAAGTTGCTAGGGTGACACCTCAGGACTGCATGGCCATGGGGAGTTTAAAGTTTTGTTACTTTTGTGTTTTTCTCTAGAACTGATTTTAGGTCAGTTTAGGGGGGGGTACAAACTGATTACTATAGCATTTGTTAACCTTATGGTACCTGCAATATATTTGTTACTAGCCATAGTGTAGAGTTGCTGAATCAAAGAAAGCTTGGAAAAGAAGGTTGATTCTGAAATCCCATTTTACAATTGTCAGGATCAGACATATTGCCATTCCTTGAGGCTGCTGAAGTGAGCTGGATCTAGAGGGTTATTCTTAGTGTTTGGATTTTTATAGCCAAAGTTAGTAAACGAGTGAATAGTTCTGAGCTCAGCAGCAAAACTCTTAATTTTCTCATATTTTAGAGCCCCTTCATACCTAAAGGTTATCTGTTCTTTTGGAGTCGAGAAGGAAGGTGAGGGAGATTATGATTTATATTGAATTTTTTAAGCCTCCTGTCTCATGAGTCTGTACTAAATGGAGTTAATTGATCCTAACTATACGTATTATTAAATGGAGTTAGTGTCATTCCATATCTTTAAGTCATACGTTTAAGAAGCTATACAAGATAAATTAACTGCTTATCTGGAGTGTACAGTAATTGTTGCCTCCTAGCCATTCATTCATGTACCTGTACAATTGGGTTATGTGTAGTTGTGTTTTGTGGACATTTGAGTCTCCTTTTTTTTATGGTACAGTGCACATTTCTATCTTAAATTTTTGTCTTCCTTCATAGTCATGTCTTAATTGTTTTTTGTTTTCCTGTTTACATAATCCTTTCATCTTCTATCATTTTCTTATTCTTTCTGCAATCAAATTATTCATTGATTTTAATTTGTTACTTTTGTATCATTCTTTAAAATCAGATTCTTCTGTCTCAAGGCTTCATTTTATTACTTATCACAGATCATCTGTCACTTTATGACTAGCATTACACATTTGTATTTACAGCACTGAACTTTATTAATCTTTAAACTTCTTATTTTGATTGCAGGAGTTGTGGTAAAATCTTCTGCTCCGAGTGTTCAGAGCACAGCATCCCAATTCCAAGAGAGCAACTGTACCAACCAGTCAGGGTGTGTGGATCTTGCTTCTTCAACCTTGGCATGGAACACACAAAACCAAAAATATTGGCTGCTGCTTCAAATTAACTGGAGAGTTTGTAATGCAAATAAGAAACTAGTAATAAGTGTAGAAGCTGGTCACTTAAAAGGTGTTGAGGGGCAAGCTATGACATGTTCCATCATCTGGGAGCAAGAAGTATATACTAAACATGACAACAACAATGCCACTACTCGTTATGAATTCGAAGTGGTTAAAATTTCATGTGTTTTATTTTTTATCACTAGCAAACCCTTCATGCGTGGGGCATAAAATAGTCCATCTTGCTTGGTCACACCTGTCAGTACTTTGGAAAGTGCTCAGCGATAATATCAGTGTGCATTGTGAGAAGTGTCGGGTCCTAGAATAGTCTCCTCCGTACTGTGCTTTCTCCTTCACCTATCTTCTACTCTTGCCAAGCAGGAGGTACTTTTGTTTGAAAATATTTGACAAACGAAATTGCATCGGTGGCAATTACAGTATATATTTGTTCAATTGTTATCAGATAATTGTGTATTCAGGTAGTTTATTTGTCCTTTTCAAAAGTGGGGATTGGAAATTTCAGTATTATTTGTTATATGAATACTTTTGTCATTTGGTATATTTTTGCTTATCTGCATTCAGTCATAAGATATTTATTTCTTTGGTGTTTGAGGTTGGGGTTCTAAGATTTTACTCATCTTCACAGAGATGAGATTATACTGTATTGTGTTAGGGGTTTTGTTTTACGTTAGAAGGAACATGGTTTACCCTCTTTTTATATGCAGTATACTGCATAAGTAAACTCACTTCAGAACAAGAAATTAATATCCCATAAAAAAACCTGGGAATGCACAATGTTTGCTTTCACTTCACATATATATATATATTATATATATATATATATATATATATATATATATATATATATATATATATATATATATATATATATATATATATATATATATATATATATATATATATATATATATATAAACTTTTTCTGGATGTATGCTGGTTGAAGGTGTGTTACCCCAAGCATTCTGATAAAGTTTGCTTTTATGTCAATATATAATGAGCTGTAAAGAAAGTAGGAAGATTATTTTTTGAGATTATGTGCAAATTTGGTAACCTGTAAATATTTGTTGGTGCAGTGATAGTTATTGTATATAAACTATTTTTGAATGATGATGATCTGTTATGGTCATTTTCTTTGTGTTATGAACTTGTCACTAGAATATTTTACGCTAGGTATTATTAGCCATTATGTAAGGTTCCTCGAGACTTTTTGTCTTTGCAGTTCTTCTGCTATAAATTCCAAAACTTGAGAGTTTGAGTCTGGCCATGTTAAGTATAATACGAGAGTATATATATATATATATATATATATATATATTTATTTGGGTTAACACTGTGGTATGGAAATATTGGCAACTGTGTAGACATGTGATCCTTTGGATTGTAGTTGCTTTAGTGATGTCTGAACCCTCCAGATGGCTGTTTTTCCTCTGCCTACCCTACAAGTTTCTTTGCAGAATATTGATAAAGGTGACTCTTTGATGTACTGGTTCATGACCAAGTTTTTAGTACTCATGCTGTGGTTAGTGTATCAGTATACTATTCATGTAGCACTTTGTAATTAAACTGTTTAATTAGGGACATTTACCCAACAAATGTGATATGATGTAAGGTAGGCTCTGTTTTGTGTTTTCTGGTGAAAAGGAGTTGCTCATGTCAGTTTTAGAAGGGAAATATGGGGATATGTGCGGTTGAAAAGGTGGGGTGGAATTTTAACTCCAGGTGTGCTAGTCATTGCTGTGCTCAACAAGCCTTATGGATTTTGTTCACTACTGTTATGTTATTTCAATCATATTTATATCTATTACTTGAATAATTGATTTGAGGAGGTAGTCTTTATTAATTATTAAGACAGGTTCCATTACTCTTGTACTGTATTATAATTTTTAATTATATGAATAGATTATTATGTACAGTTTATGAACAAATGGATTGATAGGAAGAAGGGATCATTGAACATTTACTGCACTGGACACCAAACCAAAGCTATGGTTAAGTCATGATTATAATATATAAATAAATGATTAACTCAAGAATTTTTCATACTCGTGATGTGGAAAACCACATTTGCTTTAAGTCTTCTCATAAGGTTTGATTGAGCTGAGCATGTAGGCCCAACGTATACAAGACACGTATAGTAAACATAAAGCCTACAGTTGTAGAAATGATTAATAGCGTATGTATTAATGTAAAGATAATAGTTTGCCGTATATTGCTACCAGTTGGTTGAAGGGTGTAAATTTTGGGGCTTATGTATACTCAATTTGGCTTGAAATATTATTTTGTTATAATAAATATGACGGCAGACATCACCTTTAAGTCTGATATTAGATGGCTCATTGTCTTGGGATCAGGCAAAGAAAGTCTTGGCACATTTGCTATCTAAAGGGGTTGTAATTCACAGGTACAGAAATTATTTTATTATTTTGCCGTTTGGTGTGTGTAACCCTCCAAGCATTGAGCAAGCTAACAGGACTTGAAGTTTTAAAAAACATACCCATATATTATTGCTGGGAACCTTATTTTATTTTTGCTCAAGGGCATACCCAGCTTTTCCTTTGTAGTGTCTTCAGTACAGTGTACAGGGTTCCCAGCAGTGGACTAAGTTCACAGTGCTACTGTGGAATTCATTGTCATGACTGAATAAAGAGAAGGCAATAATAACTGCTGTAACACTGACTTTAGTCTACTGTTGGTGGTGAGGCACAGTCTTCATTTAAGCTTTTAGCATCATGGTGCAAAAATTTGCTAATTGTTTTATATTTAAGGAATCTTGATGATGTAAGAGACTGGGAAACAATGCAAATAATGCAAAGGCTGTGAAATCTTAGAAAAAATTAATATGATTTTAAGAATTTAAGCTTGAAACTTCACTGCACCAAATGCTGAACTTTAGGTTTCATACATAGGTAAAGTTTGTCATTTATTTTTGTTAAGCATAAAAATTGACAGGTTTGAGCTATGTTGAAACATGCTTTATACCTGTTAGGTTCAAGTCAAAGACCAGATTAATTACTGTTAGGTTTAATACTTTTATTTAAAATACTAATACACTAACAGGTAATAAAGTAAACTTTTCAGGATCTGAAGGTACCTGTTGTTTCCTGCTTATTCATGTGTTTTAATTATTTTATGTTAATGGTAATATTATGATGTATTCTTGACAGCTGACTGACACTTATAATTTCAGCTTTTTGTAATACATTATGAATGAGTTTTCATCACAGAGTGGAGTTAACTGCTATTTTGTTTGAAGCTCGGTTTTCATTTGTGATATTTTGACCATAGTGAGTTACTGTACAGTACATCAGGTATCTCAGAAGAGTGGACACTTGAACTTATTAGGAACCTCTTGTAAACCTGATGAAATTTGGCAGGACAAGATGAGCACTTGATGCAAGCCCCAAAGGTGTGATTGTGTAATATTTCCCTTGCAGTATGATGTGCCCCAGTGTGATTACATCACATTTTGGTAGAGAGATATAGGTGCCACATATTGCAGTACTGTACTGCCAGAGACACTCGTAAATTGATGCTCTAAGCAGAATTGATAGTATTGATGCCTGCGAGCCCAATATTGTGGTTGCAGAACCATTCCACTTTTATTAGTACGACTTTGTTCTAATATTTTATGAAGGGTTTGAGTAGGGAGTAGTCCAAAATTTCTACTAATTGGCCATGATTTGTGGTTAAAAATATAAAATTGTTTTTATTGGTGTAAAACTTGACTAAAAAGTGTGAATAGCTATTATTCAAATATTTATTATCTTGCTATGTATTACAAATTTTGATTTTAAAATTTAGCATATTGACATTAATCAGGCAGCCAAGATAATCAGTAGAGAAGTTTTAAAGCGGTTGACAACCTGAATGCTTTTGAGCTGTGTCTGGGGCATGCATACTCACCAGTCCTTGTGCACTAGCCTCCTTTAATTAGTTATATATGTGTATAATATGTTAAATATCTGTAAATACATGGATTAAGTTGAATTTGTCTAATCCTTAACATAGTGAGAGTACTGCACAGGGGTACACTGAAATAACTGAAAAAAATTCAGTATTTCTATGTAGGGAGAGAACAGACTTAATATCATGATTCCCTTCATTTACTAACTAGTGTGTCCTTCATCCTATCCTTGGTCTTCCTATCAGGCAACTCTATTGTGTTTACAGCCATTTACTTCTCATTTTCTGTCTCTATACCACATAGTGGATCCTCATCATCAGCTCTATGCTACAGTTGTTTTAGTTCCACATTCTTTATTTCCATTTACTGTATCTTCTTTTCATCCTGTTAGTTCCAATCATCACTTACTAACACTTCCATTTGTGTAGCTTTCTTTTGCAATGGGGGTTATTCAAATCAACAGTTAATCCCGACTGCATCACCTAATTTTATTGTAATTGGTTTAGTTTCTTTAATTAGTTTATACATCATTTCAGCATGTGAGGCTGCTGGTTGTTGACACACTCATTCATGGATGTTAATGAAGACATTTATTTCCTTCTTTGCATAATCATCCATGTTACATACTGGTTGGGGTTTGCCCGGTAGTAGTTGATAAGACAAACGTTTGTTGAGCCCCTACTTTATATTTTAGTATGGGGATTGACCCGTAAAGCTATATACAGACCCATTGATTGGATTGGAAAAGGCTATATAGTATATAGAAGAATCAAAATGCGACGTAATTCCAAAATTATTTTTATGAATTACTGAAATGGTCAGGAAAGATATTGTACAATATAAGAAAAGCAGACATTATTAAATAAAAGTAGTAAAAGTGAGGATCTCTAAGGGTTTTTTTTTTTTTTTTATATATAGTTGCTTCCATATGAACATGCTGTGGAATGTGAAAGCGATTGTACCAGACTAAAGCATTGAATAAGGTTGGACCACTAGTTGGATACTGGCCAGCTAACTGGTAATTAGCAAGATTTTGAACATAATTTTTATTAGTTGTCACATCTGAAAACCTAAACATAATACCCTTGGTACCTACAATCAACAGATAGTGAATAAAATCGATTAAACAAGTTAGTAATGTTAATAAAAAGACTAAAACCTAATAAGTCGCCAGGTCTGGATATGATTCAGTACTATACAGAACTTGTGTGCTAGAGCAGTGGTTCTCAACCTTGTTTACCCCATGCACCCCTTTCACCATACGTCAGAATGTCATTCCCCCTCCTTTCCAAGATTGTCTGCCTCAAAAAGTGCATTCCAAATAATATGCATATAATACTGAAAATCCTTTATTTTTTCCATATTAGTATCAGTTTCCCCCCCCCCCTGAAAACCTGAGGGGGGAAATTCCCCCATGGTTGAGAACCCCTGTGCTAGAGTATTTGAATAATGTAAGGAAGAGCTTAGTACTGTATGACCTTATCAAATTGTTTATCATATCATTAAAAACTGGTGTGGTAACAGAATCCTGGAAGATAGCAAATATGATAGATTTTCAAGAATTGTAGGAAAATTACTGGCAGCAATAATTTCAAACTCAATTCGAAATCACCTCGAGAAACAAGGTGATTATGATCCCTAGGTAAAGTATGAAATATCAGATTAAAAGAATCTCATTTCATACTTAGCCTTAAAATTTCAAGGCATTGTATAGAATGCCTCGGCATTTCATACAATACATGATTTTCTCTGCCGGTTATGTGCTGTACAGTATATGAAAGTATTTATCAGCCACAATTTGAGTTTCTTAGTGGCTAGAGTTTAACGTCACTTCGTCATCTATTTAGG
This sequence comes from Homarus americanus, assembly GCF_018991925.1. Classification (NCBI taxonomy): domain Eukaryota; kingdom Metazoa; phylum Arthropoda; class Malacostraca; order Decapoda; family Nephropidae; genus Homarus; species Homarus americanus. Next base: position 224,769 of record NW_024721643.1, on the reverse strand, counting down.
GTCTCATATTTGATTAACTACAATTGAGTTATTTAACCGACTACAACAATTAGATTGTCTCTTCCTACACTGAAAGACAAATGGGGATTGGGGCAAGCTTTTAACGTTAACCTTTGTGTGGTTATTATTACTTTTTTGTTTGATTAAATCTTACAGCATATTTCACCTTTATGAAGTGAAGTCTAGAGACTGTCTGTTGACTGTAAACGTCCAAAGGAGGGTCACCAGACTGATGCCTCCGCTACGACACCTCAGTTACCCAGAGAGATTAGAACGCCTACAGTGCCTACCTTATATTATAGGTGGGCCAGGGGTGATGTAATAGAAGTGTATAAACACCCCAGAAGGCATTATTCAGTCAAGTGTTAACACCTAGACCTGGCAGATATGCACCACCATCACTAGGGGTCACAGTTTCAGGTTAAAGAAGCCACAAGTTCAGAAAACTGTCAGGGCAAAGTATTTTGGCATGAAGGTTGTGAACTCTAGAACAATCTGACAGAACGTTGTGATAGTACCAATATGTACTGTATTGTGAAAAAGGGGCAAAGGTTTACGAAAGCGCTACCACCAGAAGAAAATACAGTGACCCCTCGTTTAACGAACGCCTCGGTTAACGAACTGCCTTCCATAAGGATCTTCAATTCAGTTAACGAACTTCTTACCAACCGACCTCAACGTGGTTTCGCTTGCACTGACCGGGCAACCAGCTTTAGTATCAGTCCGCCAATACATTAATCGGTTCTAGGGCTTAAATTCCTTACTATTTTAGTAAATATCAAGAAGTTTATACTATTCAATAATTTTAAAAGTTTAATATTAACTTTTTTAGTCATTTTAACAACTATTGAACATAATTGAAGGTAAAGAAACTAGTTTCTGGTGTGCCATCCAGCCTGTTAACACACCAGACAGGCGTTAGTCTCTCTATGTTTTCAGTGGAGGTAACATCTTGCTTGAGACTCCCTTCAACTAAATGCTCTTTTTCTGTTTCCAAGCAAATTATTGGTCATTTTGAAATATATTTTACATATTGACAATGTATAATGCAGTGCAGTGTTGATTTAAAGAAAATAATCTTGAAATACACCAAGAGAACTGAAATTTTATGGATGAAATGGCGCCATGGGGTGACTTCTCTTCCACCCCAATGCCTTCTCTTCTCCCTTCTCCTCCACCCCCATTCTAATTCCCATCATCATCATCATCATCATCATCATCATCATCATCATCCAGGAGCCTTCTACATACACACCTCAAAGTAAGTGAACTTTTCTACCATTTTTGTTGAATTTAGGAAATTTTCGGTGAGCTGGAACCAATTACCCAAAAACCCATTGAAACAATGGTTTCGTTTAACGAACTTTTCGGTTAACGAACGACCTTCTGGAACGGATTGAGTTCGTTAACCGAGGGACCACTGGAGTGCGATTTGGTTTAAATTTTTCCTCTGTACACTATTAGCATGATATTAAACAGAAATTGAAACGAAATGGATAAAACCTAGAACGTGACTTTACAAACCCAACCTATTAGGTCAGGTTCTATGCATTATCGTTTTCATTTATGATTATTAATGTGCTAATGGTGTGGACAAAATATTTAAACCAACGAAAGTAAGCAAAAGAACCAAGGAAACCCTACCTAACGATTGTCACGAGACGCTGTAAAAAACTATAGATGATATAAAGAGAACAGAGAATGCATTTAATAAGTAAAGAAAAGATTAACCGGTATATACGTAATTCTAAACTTAATAAAGATGCTTAATTATTTTATTAAAGGGATGGAACACAATTTATACAGTTTTTTAGAGGAAAAATGGCGGCGGCAGAAAGCCTAGAGACGTAATTTTAATGTCATAACACCAGTGTTCACTGTGGTTTTACCCATTAATTTCCCTCACCTTTGATGCCCTGCCCACTAACAATGAATTTAAGATCGTAGGATAAAGTCAATGAAAAAATCCCGAGAGATACATAAAATTATAATAGAAAGTTTGTAGTGGATTTCTCCCCTACAAACGCTGTTTGTCGCTGTGTAGCCGACCCCACGAATTCCCCAGTGTATACCTCGTGGTCTGGGTCATACATCACGGATCGGGGGTCAACTATCTACCCACGCCAACCTCCGCTATAAAAGACCTGACCTCGTGGTGATCTCTCTCTTTCTACCTACACCAACCAGCCAGCAACACCTCCTCCTCCTCCTCCGCCTGCCTTGCGGTCCTCGCTCCCGCCGGCGAGCATGACGACCCGCAAGCTGTCCTCTGAGCACCTTCACCAACCAACTCTCTCTACATCACGCTTGTCACCAAGCTGTCTTCCCAGCACCAAGCCGCACTGTACATCCAATACAACATGTATACAGAGAGCACATTGTGAGTTTCCTTTCTCCATCCCATCCCGAGTGAACACCAAACAACCCATACCCCACAAGTTGTCGTTTCTTTTAATATAATTAAAATCAACAAAATAAGTATAGCAAAAATAAAGAAAAACAACTTAAGTAAACCTTTACAAAAAAAGTACGAATTTGTATTGTACGATAATTTTAAGTCTCGTACGATCCCTTGACACTCCAAGAGGCTCCTTGTTGTCATCGTGAGTCGTGACAGCCAGTAAGTGATAACTGATAACCAGTGTGGGAAGTCGTTCAGCAAGAATTTTTTAAAAGCAAGTGTTTTATAACGCATTTGATATTGTTTGAGCTATCTTTCTCGCGTGTAGGCAAGTTTAAGAGAGTACAGTATAAGAAAGTTTATTGGATGCAGAATTTTATGTTACAGCAGTTTTTATTTACTAACATTGCAATTTTGAATGTATGACATGAGGAGCAAACAGTCTTGGGCGTACTTGCCAACAGTGCGTGACAGAGACGTGACCGATCGCCCAAGCGGCTAACGAGCCGATCAGTGGTGAAGAGGATAGAATTAAAAAGTCAAGCAAGGTTTGTGGGACCCACAATCCTCGGTTCAATTAAGCTCTAGAGAAAACGTATCCGATCCGAACACAAACTACAGAAAATTTAATATATGATAAACAGATAATTAGTAGCTTAAAACTGCACATCATATTTTGTTTTAAGATATACCATGTTCTTGATTAATATTCTGTATGAATGCTCGTTACAATTACAAAATATAGTTCGCCTATAACTTGGATATAGTACAAATCCTTAACTTTAGTTTCGGTAATGGTGACATGCTGTCCAACAATAGACAGTTCTGAAGGCAATGGTGTTTTTGGAAGAATTTTTTCAGGATCAAGGCAGTTGATCTCAAATTGGCTAACACACTGAAGGATTCTGGTGGAGATTGCATTGGGGTTGGTAGAGGATGGGTTGGATAATTTGAAGGGGATCTCTCACAGGATGATTCTGGTAGAAGAACGTCTTCCTGGTCAATGTCAATATCATCACCTTGCCAGCTCAGTGCGCCTACTGAGTCCAGTATTTTCTGCAAGAAGGGCTACAGCTGATAACTGAGTAGATTGGTTAAACACTGAAAAGAATAGGAATTATAGAAATTAATTTGACCTGTGGATATTGAACTTAAAAGAAATAAAGACTTTGGACATGATTTGTAATGAAGAAATTTGCAATCCTTAATAAAATAATTTAGTATATTTTTACACAATATGAAATTAGAGTCAGCAGAAGATAGCAGATGTTAGACGTAACTTCAACAGTAGCGTCAGCGTTGGTTAAAGCGGTAAAAATTTTTTTATTTATCATATGTATGTTTGCCTCAGTAAAGTGACTCGCATTATCTTTGCAGTGAGTGAAGCAGCGCTGAACGTGGTGACGGACGAGGTGGTGAGGGCGGCCCTAGTGTCTGACAGGGGCAGTCAGGCCACTCTCGTCTCCTGGGCTTCCGAGACCTTTACCAGCAAGTTTGACGGCGCCACCTCCGCTATCTATAACATCAGGACACAGTACTCACTGGCTGGCCAAGCTAGAGAAGTTTCATACGTGGTGAAAATCAGTCCAAGTCGGGCGCAACAGAATGACTTCTTCAGTATAATTTTTGCAAAAGAATGTAACTTTTACGCTGAGGTCATTCCCGCCCTTAATTCTGTGCTTGCAGGAATAGGACAAAGGCCTCTTGATTTTCCTAAGTGTGTTTACTACAGTTTAGAGACGGGGAAGGAGATGATCCTCTTAGAGAACCTGCGAGAAAAGGGTTACAAAATGGAGAGCAGAAGGCTAGGAATAGACACCGCTCACACCACACTCGTCCTGAAGGAACTGGGCAGGCTGCATGCAGCCTCAGCCCTACTACAGACCAACACCCCAGACCAGGACCTCACCGATAAGTTCGACTGTCTCAAGAAAGAGTGGACCAGAGAGTTTAATCTTGGCTGTGACTTTGGGGCATTTGTTGATGATTACCTGGACTCTGCGATAGAGATGTTCAAGAAGATCGGAGGCTGTGACACTGTGGTGGAGTGGATCAAAAGAATTAAACCACAAGTGTGGGACATGTACGAGCAGCAGCTGGTCAAGAAGCCTCCCTTCGCTCTTATCACTCACGGTGACTGTTGGATCAACAATCTGCTCTTCAGGTTGGTCTTGTTTTCACTTATATTGTCGTATATAGAATAATTATTTTGGAAATTTTCGCACTGTAAATTGGCCTTTTTAGTGCAGTGTTGACGAAAAGTCTTGATTCCATAAAAATTTTCATAGTTTTACTATATAAGAGTTCACCGCCTCAACCATTTACACGTCCTGGGTCCTATCTAGATCTAGTCGTTTGGTTGAGTCTGATGTTGAATGACATTTTTGTCTTACACTTCAACAGGTATGATGAGAGCAACAACCCAGTAGAGGTGAAGTTACTGGACCTACAAGGCTGCCGTAAAGCTTCCCTGGCCACGGACCTCCAACACTTGCTCAACCTCAACGTGACAGGGCCAATACGTCGACCTAACCTTAACAACTTTTTGGCTGCCTATCATACCTCCTTCAGTGCAATCATGCAGGCAGGAGGCTCCACTGTGCCTTTCTCTTTGGAGGAGCTGCGTCAGGAATACATTGCCAGGGGATTCTATGGGGTGTTGTACAGCATCATGTGGCTTCCCAACATGGTCAGACGCCCCGAGGACATGATAGATATTCTAGGCAATAAGGAAGACAGGAAAATTTCCGAGAGGAACAATGTGCTTCAGATGGTAGACAGGAACCCACTTTTAAAACCTCGACTCCTCTCGGTGGTTGAAGAATGGGTCGAACACGGTGTCATATCTTAGAATACAGTTTTGGAAGCTGAGTAAATTTAACCTTTTGAATGTAGTCTTCTTACATCATCTTTGCTAAACACTGTGGACGAAAAAAACAACTTTTATACAGTTGAGATGTTTAAATTAAGGTTCACATGCACTGGTCCAGTAACTGAACATTGTGCCAGACGACTACACTCAGGTAGAGAAGGTTACTGTCAGGCGTTGAGGAGTATGCAAATGGTTCGGATGATCAGGGGTACACAAGAGACTCAAATACTCGGAAACAAATGGATGGGCAATTGGGCATTGGATGAAAAAAAGTTAATGTTACTTATGCCACCAATAAACACGCATCCCTAAACTTAAAATTGATTATTAACCCTGAGATCATGATCCAAAATGGGACACTTAAGCACTTCTAAAAGGGGCTACAAAACTTATGTCAAAGGTGGTCATGTACAGTACTTTCTCTGGAGGGTTTTCTTTTCCTTCCCGGGTCAACCTACCTATTAGTAAACAATCTCCACTAATTCCTTCACTACGGGGATGCCACTTTTAATATTTTATTTGGTTAACGCCAAATGACTTTATTCCATTCAGAGGGGGCACCGTACTCAGGGGGTTAAAGCTATATAAAGAATCACGTTAACCTCAGGACAAAACCTCCGAATTACCCCCAACAAGAAGAATCCTGGATTTGAACATGTTTGCTACTCTTGCACCAACAAGGCCGAGCTGTGTTCCCAGTGAGGAGGCGAATCTGATCTGATCAGACTGTGATGAATTATCGTCCCTAACTGATGGCAGTAAATAACAAGGCTCAGCAGTGACATCATCTTGTAAATTTCACACAAACTTTATGGCAATGCGTGAGAGGGTAACACGTTATCACTGCGACGTGGATCTTAATTACAGTTAAGAATTGTGATAGGAACTTCAAACTTGTAGCTGCAGCAAAATATATTTTCATGGCATTTATTTTTGTTTAAAGGTTTAGGGCAACAACATTTATTATAACAAAAGCCAGGGGGCGGGGGATTTAGGTCAATTTCCATATTGAATATTGTGGTAAACATGGGAAAGCCCAATGTAATTCCCATGACTGTTTTGTAGCTTCTCAAGGGGATCTAGATATTTCTCAGGGAGCTGACACAGGGCAGGTAAAAGGTAGTCGACAACAGATCAAAGGAAAATAATATAAACAGTTGCTACAGGGAAGATACTCCTGTAACGATGTTGGTGAATCATATGAGAAGTGTTAGGCACTGTTGTAATAGTTACAGATTACTAACACTGGGATGAACACGTTGTTGTGCAGGTGTAGTTGGAGTAATACGGACAGGTGCACCCAGTTAAATATACTGGTTACACAAAAGGATGTCACTAATATTATCTCCCACAGTAAGTACCGGAAGCTTCCTCGGATTACTTGAAGAAAATCTACTTTATTTCTGGGAATATCTTTCAGCTGAGATTCTTAGTAAAAAGCATAAGAGTTAAGACCATCACTTCAATTTCATTTTATTTATATATCCAACAAAACCGCGACGATTTGAGGGTTAACAAGCAAAAATACAAATGCTCACGGATCCGCCCTCCACGTCTAGAGTTCTAGACATGAGTGCTGACGACGCAATTTTACCAACTTAAACATTAATCATTGTTGCGGTCATAGTACGATTTTACTGAATAGCCACATATCTACCTATCAATTTTAATGTAAGCTTCAGGGGACTTGGACACCGCATGGACAGGGTGATTAAGCGACGTGGAGTGTCATGTGTGGGAGTGGTGGACTGCCAATGGTGCCACATGTCAACTTGTCTCATCTGCTTTATCCTTACTGGAGACTGACGAAGTTAATGTTAGTAAATGAAAAATATAAATCTTGTAAATACGATAAACTTAATAAGGCGACCAAGATATGAAAAAGTTGGAGAAGGAAAGAGCTAAACTATGGATACACAAAGACAGAAGATAGACAACTAACTGGAAATGAGGAGCACTTGACTTTTTATCCTCTACGCCATTGATGAAGAGAAACACATGGAATAAATATAAACTAAAGAAGGAATGAAGGTGTCTATGTACCTGAGTATGAAATTAGAAAACGATTTAAAAATATCGCGGATAGAATATAACAATTAAGCGACACATTAATGATAAATAAGAAATCAAATAAACTGTACAGTCCATGTGAGCCACTGTTAACTAGTACGGGGATTTTCCGGAATATTTATCTATCTATCTAATCAATCTATCTATTTATCTGACCAGGGGGTTGTAAATGATAAAAGGTCTCTTGCCAGGAATATGTTATTCTAAAAGTTTTTGCAAAAGTTTCCATCACACATGCGCTTTAGGGTCTTCTTTCAAGGAATATTACAATACTTCAATAAGCTGATAAATATATAAAAGAGAACATAAACCTATACGCATATTTAATGACAAAATATGGCATTTGTATTATAAAAATGCTTACTTTATATATATATCTATTATTTTCAAAAGGTGGAAAAGATACATACAATGATCATTATAGATAAGGCCATAATTACTATCACACACACAAGTTAAAAATAAATATCCAAGACATCATAATATTTATATCCACTGAAATTTGTCAAGCCGTCAAAAGCTTTTGCTGTTAGAAAATTACCACGAACAAGACTGGTTACACGAAGTGGATAAAAGTAAAATATTATTCAAAATAGATTATAGAGTTAAGTAAAATAAAAATTATGATTTTAGTGTAGATTAGAATTGCTTTGATTAAAACTGTCAATAAAATAAATGGTTTAGCAGTCATGTTCGTGGTATTATTACAACATCAATTATTTGTCTGCCATACAGTACAACCTCAGGCAGCTGGGAGTGCATGGATGACGTCTGCATCCCCTCAATAATTTAACATTTTCCACCTATTTACTTCGTAATTTACCATAATGGCAGCATTTGAAGGTAAGATATTATTATTAACAAACTTTCAAACATTGTAATATAATTGTAAAAAGCTTCAAGCCTCAAATATAGGCCGTCACCGGTAAAGACCCCAATGGATACACCTACACTGTCTGTATTCATGGTGAGCCAGTGTGAGGACTTTACTGAATTAATGTCTTTAATCTGTCTATCAAACTAACGGGAATGCCAGTCAGTCGAGTGTGGTAGGGATGACGTCCACACAATACATATTTGAGAATTTCTATTAAACTTTTTAGTATATCATTTCACCACATGGATTTCTAAAAGATTTCATGAAAGAAATATGAAAAATTGGATCTTTTTGGAGAGTGGATGATGTCTACAATAAGCCATTGTAGGATTTTTATAAGTTTGCTTCACAAAATTTACACCACCATAACCTAATACAGTACTGTATTTACTTTTATCCTCTTCACCACTGATCGGCTCGTTAGCCGCTTGGGCGATCGGTCACGTCTCTGTCACGCACTGTTGGCAAGTACTGGGCATGCACCGGCTCCTGAATGTACCTGAACCTGCTCCAGTGTTGGTCAAGTCTGGTCTTGAAAGAGCTCACACTCGGTGCCGTCACAACACTCTCTGGCAGATTGTTCCAAGAGTTCACAACTCTCACTCCAAAAAAGTTTGCCTTCACAGTTTTCTGGACTTGTGGCACTTTACACTGAAACGCGGGTAGTTTCAACAAAATACTTGTATATTTCCATTCAAGTATTTATTCAAGACAATTACGAGGGAATATTATTGTAATGCAACAGTTTTTAACTGAAAACCATTTGAAAAGCGATTACGGTAACATCTTTTGAACGAAAGAAAGCTAAAGTCATTGCTTTCGTCACGATTTTATCCCACTTTCCACTGTAATACGTACGTTATTTTACATTTCCGTGAATGTATTATATCAAGCACAGTATGAATAGAATATCATTGTAATATAACAGTATTTTAACTGAAAAATATTAAAACAACGAGCAACATCCCAGGAACATTGGAAGGTTAGGTAAAGTCTTTTGTTTTTGTCATGTGTAGTTGTATATTTCATTACTATTAAAATACAAGTAAATTGTGGTCCATTGAATGTGTTGATACTTTGGTTAACACTTGATACTAATCATCTTGGAAGTTAGTTCTAGTAATTAGCATAGTAAGCATACCAAAAATTAGTTGACATACAGGGACGGAGTCAAAATGTTGTTATAGCAAAATAACATTTAGTATTTTACTGATGGATCAACAGATTTGTGTATTTAAGTAATTAAGCAATTGTTGCTTTTTTTTTTTTTAGAGATGGGTGTCTTGCAAGAAATTGCCGCTGCAGTGGAGGAGATGGACTGGACGTAAGTAATTGACACTTATAGTCATGGAGAGATTTACTTTGCTGAAATTGCTTGGAAAATACATTCAAATGGATAGATTTTTAATGCTTCCTTTAATATTCCTTAACATAAAGAGTGTGGAGAGACATTAATAAAGCACATTGCTTTTATTCTAGATAATATATTTCATCAAAGTCAGTAAAGTCAGTCACATATGCAACACTATTGCTGATTTGTCTGTCATTTACTGTAGCTCTTGGTGAGGCCCTTCACTAGTGCGTTACAGGAGCTCGTCAGGTTTTGTGCAGTGTGGCAGCGCTGTGTTTGTTTACATTTAGCAGAAGGAAACTCGCAATAGCAAATATACTATGGAATAAAATTAAAACAATATTAAAATAAATGTCTCAATGATAATGATTTGTGGAATGTTTTTATGATGAGCCCCTGTAAATGTACTAGTGAATTCGGGGACTGTACATGCAGCGGTGTGTATCATAGAGGGAGATATAATTAACTAATGACCTACTACAGTATACTGTATACTCAACCTAGGCTTGCTAGCAACACCATTGATAAGAAAGACAAAGATGCTTGATATAACATTACAATGTGAGGTGAAGGTTAGATGATGGTAGTGAGGCAGTGTTTAGGTCTCTGATTAGGAAACAGTTTATGGTTGACTTCTCCATGTTATAGGTACTGTATTTACTTTATTATTTGTCTAATTCTAGAGGACACAACACTAATATTTGTTTATTTTCTGTACAGAGGAAGTATTATTTGTAGTCCAGAAAACTAACTTTGCATTACAGTACAGGTGGGCCCCCTAAGTTCGCGGATTTTTATTTCTTGGTCCCCTATTATTTGCGGTTGACACCAAGGATGTACCCAAGAATGTGTGTGGGTAGTTTTAAAGTTGCCGGCATTTTTGCGGCTGGGACAGGGAGCCATTCGTTCTAGAGACAGTAATTTCCTTTTCCTGTTTTGTAAATATGTGTGTGTGTAGACACACACACACACACAAAACACATACAAATAAATGATAATGGGAAAATCCTCTCACAAATAATCAGAAACAAATTTATTAAAAATGTGACAGTCTATCCTCAAGTTCGTGCTTTATTACTTTAGTAGTAAAGCACGGACTTGAGGATAGACTGTCACATTTTTAATAAATTTGTTTCTCATTATTTGTGAGAGGATTTTAGATATTTTTTGTCAATGTAAATGTTCATAAAAGCAACTCTCCCTTGGTTACCAGGATGCTTGTTTGCCAATTTTTATACAAGTTTTGAATTTTAATATTTACAGTACATGTACAGTACAGTATATAATAATTACAGTATATACGGCAGATTTTTTTACATTATTGAACTCGGCCAGTGCCAGTATACTGTACGTGAAACAGTTAATTTGAAACTTAACTTATCATTTATTGATACCACATAGATTACCAACGGATGTCCAGAATGAAGCAATTCCACTTATTTTGGGTGGTGGAGATGTTCTAATGGCAGCTGAGACCGGTAGTGGCAAGACTGGTGCCTTCTGTCTGCCCATCCTGCAAATTGTCTGGGAAACACTAAAGGATATTCAACAAGGCAAGACTTCTAAGGTCAATAAAGAAGTCTGTGAGTGTATTACCAATTTGTGTTTTGTTTTATCATACAGTCACTCAAAAAACTATCTTTGCAAAACTGCGTTGAGAAAATATGACACAGCGGACTAAGGATTTTGACAACCCTACCGAGACAACGGGAGTCGCAGTGTTCATTTTGAAATTCATCGGACCCCCAAGTACAGATAGTTTTTTGAATGACAGTACCTTTTGTCATAATCTAAATATATACAGTACAACCTGGTTTGGCACTGAGTAAGAGTAAGTGAATGACAATAAATAAACAAAGTGTGCTCTTGATCATCGTGCAATAAAGTGAAGAAAAAAAGTGTCTTATAAGAGTAGAAAAAACTGTGATATGATGTTGATAGTGTATTGCATGTTTTAGCATTGTACAGAGAATAAGAAACAAAAAGTGTGGAGGAGAAGTGGAAGTGAAAGAAGTGTCAACTTGAGAATAGGTTAGGGATTTCATAGGTGGTGTCGTCATATTGAGAGAATGAGTAGTAGTGCAACAGAGTGCTAAAAAATTATAATTCAGAGATGGATAGAAGGGTGAGGGAAAGAACAAGAAGACAGTTATGGGTTTAGATGAAGGAAATTCAAAAGTTAGGGGGAGACCTGAGTATGGATGGGTGGTGGTGGGATGTGTGAAGCAACAGGGGTGATCCAGGTAGGTTTTAAGGGTCTTGTTGAAGAAGTGGCACAGTAGGAGACACTTACATTATTTGGAGTTAAAATAAATGAGTAACTACAAATGAAGGGGTAATGTGTATGTGTACATATTTGCTCTTGGCTCCAGCCATTTTCTTTTAGTGTAGGAAAAGGCTTGAAAGAGTAAGAACAAGAATCTCTGTGTAAACAAAGGATAGTATAATCTAGCTTCCACATTAATTAATGGTGATATTTTGTATTATCAAAAAATATTTTTTCTCTTTGCCTACCAGCTCCTCATTGGCTGATGAGTTTCTTTGACCGTGATGCGGGCATGGCCGTGACTCCCGATGGCCTGCGGTGTCAGTCTCGAGACCCTAAATCCTGGCAGGGTGTACGCTGCACTAAGGCTGTCACTGGAAAGGGGAAATATTATTATGAAGCACTTGTGTCAGATGAGGGGTTGTGCCGTGTTGGATGGGCGACTCCTACGGTAAGGAGCTAGAGGAGGCTTTTTGTATGATGGTAGTTTTGTGTATATTTGTAATCAATTAGATTCAAATGTATGTGTACTGTATTTGAATATGAAGATAAGGAACCCCTGCTTATTTCATCTGATGATTAACCCTTGGTGGACATATTCCACAACAGTTGCTGGGAGGATGGGTCATGGTTTTCTGGACATATGCCACAACTGGTGCGATATATTTGTCATGGGCCCAATTTAAATTTCCCATGTTTGTATTTATTGAGCATCTTTGTGGAGGTTTCTGGCAACTGCCTCAAGATGGTATAGGCCTCTCACTCGTTAGTAATGAATGGTCTGTGGGTGAATCATTATGGAGCGTATCCACTCGTGTGCGGCGCCCCACAGAGGAGGGAATTGACACTTTTATATTTAATTCTGGAGATAATAATGACCCTCTCTTGCATTGTGCCAGTGATATAAGAGAAGATAGTGACTTTCCCCAAGATTTGACTAGGGAATCATAGTGAATCTTAGAGGAATTCGAGTGATAAGAATGGAGAATACAGTACAGTATGGTAGCAGTGCTGGGGTAGTTTCCACAAGCAATGTGTCCACCTATGAGGCTCCCATGATTCTTTGTTTATTTCCCCAGTCCCTGAACTCTTGATGTTGTAAATCAGGAGTTAATGGTAAGATTCAAATGTCTGTTTTTTTTGTGACAATTTTCCCTGTCCAGTGGGTAATGACCATGAGTTACCATTACAGTACTGTCTTTAGAGTACTAAATACCTTAATGCTAAATGGTTGGTTAAATTTGGTTATGTTAGGTTAGTTTAGGTAATATTAAATGGGGGTTCCTAATCATGACTTCAAAATATTTTACTATTGTACTGTTATGTGCAATTTTGAACTTAGGAAGATAAATTTTTAGCTGACATCCCTTGCCAGAATGCCCTTTTAACACTGAGTGACTTGCAGGAGGTTCTCAAAAGACCTCAGATGGGGATTCCCCAAATCAGCCATGTTGAATTTATTAATGTTTTGGATAGATTCTTTACTCTGTCCTCCTCCCTGTACTGTTGGACTCCAAAGAAGGGGACATAATGCAATGCAGTTCCAAAGGGATAAAAAATGATTTAGGGTCTTGGTTGTCCAACTGAGCATATATTTCATCACTGTACAGTAACATTTTCCACTGTCATATTTACCTGTATATATTTGGTAACACCATGTCACCATGCTTAGGTGATGGGACAACTACATCGTATCCATTGTAACAATCTATATGCGCTTTAAAACCTATGTCACATTTTCTTCTGTTTTGACTCGCATAAATTCTTTTTACTTTTGTGTAACTACAGGCACTTCTACTTTTCAGGCTTCACTGGATCTTGGAACTTGCAAGTCAGGATTTGGTTATGGAGGAACTGGAAAGAAATCTAACTGTAAGCAGTTTGATGAATATGGCGAGTCATTTGGACTAAAAGATGTTATTGGTTGCTATCTAAACCTGGATAATATGGAAATTCATTTTAGTAAAAATGGCGTTGACTTGGGTAAAGCCTTCACACTCCGAAGTGAATTCAAGAATTCTGTCTTCCATCCATCACTTGTGTTAAAAGTAAGTACATGAAAGATTAATTTTATTCTTTGCTTGTTAATGTAATAATCACAACTGGCTAAAATAACCTCATTGTAAAAGATGGCTCTGCTTACATCACCCATCACACTGTGCATCTCTCATCTAAATTATTTTCATTACCCTCACAGAATTAGACATATTTGTAAAAATGGGGAAATATTGGGTTAGCATTTGGAAAATGAGAGAAAAGAGCAGATGACTTTAGGCTATATAAGAAAGGGCCTGGGTTAAATGCAGCCCCAAAATTAACATAAAAACTCCAACCAAATGGGAATGAACATTGTTACAGTATAAAATTGACCCCCCAAAAAAACAACCGAGGTCAGGTAATAATAATAATTCAACAATACACCTCCTGTGTCTTTAAAGTTCCACGGACTGCTAGAAACTTAAATTAAACAAATATGAAATGTAAATTAAATGAGAAAAAGCCATAATTTTGAACAATATATTACTGTACACACTTTGTACTCCAATGTACACCCACAAAAAAAATATTCGGCACCCGTGTCATATTGTGTCACACCATAAGGGTGCCGAATAATTTTTAGTGGGTGTACATCTTTAAAGGACTAAAAAAATTATCTCTTAGCAAACTACCGGTATGTGATGTTTATACTCAAATTAATCACTATCTTACAAGGATTCTAACAATGCAAGTTATATTCTGCTAAGTTTAGTCTGTCACATTTTATAAAATAAAAACTTTAAGCTTAAAACTAACTTCACCCTGGCTGGGAGGGAGGTAGGGAAGTTAAGTGCCCTCTCATAATTTTGTCTTTAAATCAACACTGCACTGCACTATATATCATCAATATGCAAAATAAATTTCTCAATAACAAATAATTTGACTGGAAACACAGTAAAAATGTGTTTATGTTGAAGAGAGTCTGAAGCAATATGTTACCTCCACTGAAAAGGCAGAGAGACTGACGCCTGCTTGGTGTGTTGACAGGCTGTTTGGCGCGCTAAAAACTAGTTTTCCTGTATTCAATTATGTAAAATGATTATTAAAATGACTAAAAATTTTAATATAAGACTTAAAATTTTTGAATAGTTCAAACTTCTTGTTATTTACTAAAATAGTAAGGAATTTAAGCTCTAGAACCGATTACTGTATACCTGTACTGTATTGGCGGACTAATATGACAGCTGGTGTGCAAGCGAAAACATGTTGAGGGGCGCTCGTAAGGTATTCGTTAATCGAGGGACTGCTCGTTAACCGAAGTTAAGAATCTTATGGAAGGTAATTCGTTAACCGAAATAAAAAACAAAAACCAAGCTAACCAAGTCTCTAGTTCTTATACTCTATAAATATGATTGTATCCTTTTTCAGAGCTTTGTTCACTTTTAATGATGACAAGAAATTGTCTGGTAGTGTGTACAAAGGTGGAAGAAATGAGTCTTCCCCACAGAATAATGAATTAGAATGTAATTACAAAGCTTTATGTGAATATTCTACTTAAAGCTTTCTCCAATAAGTGGCAACCTGAAACTTAATTCTCTACCAGTTTTTCTCCATCAGGAGAGTGTTAACTTGAGGTTCTCATCAATGGTTGCAGAAAAAGAATACAAGTAGATGCATATTTCTGAACCCCACCAGCTTTTGTGGATGTTTTGAAAGGACCTACACATTTATTTTATTAATAAATGTCAAGTACTGTATTGAGTGCACAGTACATTACTCACTCTTCCTCCTCTATGGAGGTTGTTCATGTACTATGGGTAATTGCTGTAAGAAATGGCTGTTATTTACAGAATGCAGAGATGTCTTTCAACTTTGGTGCAACCAGTTTCAAACATCCACCAAAAGCAGGATACATTGCATTATGTGAGGCCAGCAAAGACTGTGTTGTGAGCTCGGGTGTGAAGGGAAGTGGAGAGAAACCTAAGATTCAGAACAATGCTCCCCAAGCTGTGATAATTGAGGTAAGAATGTTTTCTGTGTTCAGAAAAAAATGTTGTCCATGGTGACAAAATCTTACATGTTCTTTTGACTTTCTTTCAGTAGTGGATCTCTGTTTAGCCACATCAGTGTTCCACGTACAGAGTAGTGGTCTTAACATATTTTCAACCCACGTACACTTTCATGATATTTTTTAATTTCCCATTTTGGTGTATTGCTCATCATTGTTTACAAGAAGTTCTTCACTCACTAATCCTTAAAAGCAAGACAAAAGAAACTGTTCCAAATTTTTTGTTAAGAAAATTTACATATTGTTTTATGCCTCACTACATAAGCAAAAGGATATACTGTACTGGTAATTGATTTGCACATGTTTCTATGTCTTGTGTGTCTATCCTGAATAACCAGGTCCAGTATAGAAAGCTGTCAGACCCCATCCACTATGTCCTAGGTTGAGCGTAAAAAATCTCACAATAATCACTCAAAAGAGAGAGTATAATATTTAGATTCAACCAACCATAGGGGAGGATAACCAGTGTGAGTAGAGTCATAGTTAAGTGAGACTACAATACCTCCAAGATAGAACTATTCTGAAATTCCACCACAGACTATGCCCCAGAGAAGCAGAGCATCATCTTAGAAACCTTGTACAGTACCACACACTATATCTAGAATAAAACTATCCAAAGATTCTGCACCGTAAAGTGAGGCTGGAATGATTTTATATTTTCTGTTAATTTAAGAAAACAGTCTTTATAGGTTAGTTGTGTATTAGTACATCCAATTTACTTTATTGTTCAAACTATTTTAAAAGATAATTGTGAGGGAAAATTGCTCATTACTTGACATCTCATAACCTATCTTTATCAATATGGCTTAGGTCAATCCAGTATATACAGTACTGTATTTGGTGGATTTCTTCAAATAAAGGAGGAAAAATGATGAGTGGTATAATCAATACTATATACTGTGTGAAGTGTCAAGATTTATTAGAATATGGCTGGTCAGAAAGGTTTTGATGTTGATTTTAGCAGGGTCTGCGTTTTTTATTTGCAAGCCATAAATATGAACTTGACGCTTTCTATGTCATATCACCTGGGGCTATGTGGACACTGTTTGTTTTGAATATTTTATATTTCTTTACATGTTTTATTGTAATTCAAATGGTATACAGTATATCTATATTTATTATTTTATATAAACGTATAGCAATTAGGTAACCATAATTTCTGGCTGAAAATGTATTAACTGGGCTTAGGAAGGTTATTATTGTGCCTCGAATGTTTGTTTTATATGACTTGAGATTTTTTTTATATGTATTGTTTTATATTCATTCTTGAAAATCACAATATTCTGTTGTCTGACCCCTAGGGAACACATCGATCAAAATCAGAGGGTTGAAGGCCTTTTAAATTACTCATTATTATTATTAACTATTTTTTAGATTAATAGTTGTAATCAGGTGTAATTTTGTTTTACTTTTGCTTGTATTGTACAAGGATGGGGCAGCCATGCTGGAAATGAGGGAAATAATCATCCAGGAAACAACAGTGTGAATAAATGATTGACAGAAGAACGTGATATTGAGTGATTTATGGGGATGGTCAGTGCTGCTATGTGGAGATGCTAGCTTGTGTGAAGAGACAGGGACATACGAGATAGTTAATCTGAAGCTTTATTTGGAGAGAGAACACCATAGCTGAACACATCTATTACAGTAGTAAGAGTGAATGAACATTAGCAGAGAAGGAGAGTTTGCATTTGTTCCTGTATCTGGTCATATTACAGTATACTGGTAAAGGGCTTACGGAGTGGAAACAACTTTGCTAACTTTAGAGAAATGTATGACCTGAAACTTTTTTTTTTTTCCCAGCCCTCAAGAGAACTCGCAGAACAAACCCTAAAGCAAATAACGTTGTTCCGCAAGCACGTGGAAAACCCAGTGGTTCGTGACCTTCTTGTTGTTGGTGGTATACCAGTGAAGGATCAGATAGCATCACTCAGTGCAGGTGTGGATATTGTGTGTGGCACTCCAGGACGCCTAGAAGATCTCATTAACACTGGTCAATTGTCCCTCCAGGCCTGCAAGTTCTTTGTGCTGGATGAGGCTGATGGCCTTCTCAAGCAGGTAAATATTATTTCCTGTATTGTGTACATTAGCTTGTATTGTGTTATTCCTCAGGAAACTGAAATAAAGTTATTCTTTCTTTAAGCATTTTATTTATATTTCGTCAGGGCTGCATAGCCATGACTGCCAGTCACCAGCACAAATGGCTGTTGTAGGCATATTAAGTCTGAATAGGATTTCCAGGTACAGTACAGTACATTTGGAAAATAATCATCACTGTCAGCATTATGTGGCCATTTTCCATGCTTCAGGTAAAGCATATTTTTACTATGGTATAATGCAAAGATTTTGTAAGACGTCAATGACTGTACAGTAGAGTAGAGTAAATTGTGGGTAAATGTGTTGTGGTGTGAGTTATGGTGGTCCTGCGCTGTTGAATTTTGTAATCCAAAAATATTTTGCATTCTAATTTAAGTAAGATAATAAATAGATGGTGGTGTGATTGGCAGCAGATGTAGGATTTCATGACTTAGCATGAATTTAATTGGAGAAAAACTTTTTACTTTCAGAATTTAAAACTTAAGTCATTTACTTTTTTTACATTATGCATTTTCCATTTAGGCATTTTTTTTTTACTTCTACTTGAATAACTTTTTTTTCCAGTAACAGTACTTTTACTTGAGTAGCATTTTCCAGTACACCTGTACAGTACTGTACTTTTATACCCCATTGGCCATCGTGCTATTACATTCCATTAAAAAAAATTATGCTTGCAGGGTCATGAGCGTCTCATTAACAACATCTACAGTGCCATCCCCAAGATTACATCAGATGGCAAGAGACTCCAGATGGTCGTTTGTTCTGCCACTTTACATTCCTTTGAAGTAAAACGTATGGCTGTAAGTATACCTCATCAGAAAGGAAATGATTGTCTTTTATCTGTGAATACATGTTCTCATGCTTTTATATTGGAACAAAACTCACATAAGGAAATATCAGATGTGGGTAATATAAGGTTTTGAATGTGCATCATGCAAAAGTCAGTCATACCTATACTATAACTTGACAATTAACCCTTGAGAGACTTACCTTGGTAATTTTTAAGACATGGAGGACTGGCTTGGAAATTTTGACTTTAATACTCTGAAAGTGACCCTTCTGTAGGTGACCATTGAACACACACAGTACACATAATGTATAAACAAATATTATACAGCTATGGGACCATTTATCCAGCATGCTTAGTACCCAGGGGTTGCTGGAGAAGATATTTTCCCAAATTTGGAGTGCCAGACCTAAAATGTGAAGACTATTCAGATCATCAAACTCGCCCCTAAAAGTAGATTTAACTGTGCTCTCTAACATTGTAGTCATATAAAGATCATTAACAAAATGATATAAATAGCATTAATGAAAGCATAGAGCAAAAATTATACAAGTTATTGTTCACACTGTGTCTCAGTTGCCCTCTGGTGCTCGCCTTAGCAATGCAGCAGTGTCCCTAGCAATGGTGCTCCGCCACGGACCCTCCAACCTCCACACACACACTCGCCACGCAGTTTCATGGTGGAAGCTCTTAGATATTTACAAATTTATACTTTCTGATAATTATCTTTATTATTACTGTATTATTAATTTTTATTTAATTTTGCTCTTTCTGTATATAAAATTGAGTGTGTATGTAACTAAATAAAAAATGAAAAAAATTACATATACTGTACAGTATTGTATCTACCTGAAATTATGAGTTAATAAATAACATACAGCTCACAGGTGAGGTATGATTGGAAATATTCCCCTGCAGCCCGGGAATTACTTGGCACTCATTTTAAATAGGACTTATGTGAGAATATCCGTAAATTGGAAATCCGTAACCCGGTCATCTGTAACCTGTATACATAAAATAATACAATAAATGTTCACCACTTCATTCCTGACCATCAAAATGTACATCTTTTATGGTAATGAATATTATTACAATAAATGGAAATTCACTTTACCTTAATTATGGGGCATAATGACTTGACACACAGGTACATTTTTCAAACTTTTCAACAAATTCAAGATTCTTTTCAAATTAGAGATGCACTCTCTTACCCCTCTGTGAAAAAACTTTTGGTATGGTCACTTAGTTTTAGCATGATTACATATACAAGTAATAATAGGAGTTCAAGATGATATTTCATATCCAAAAATACATGATGCTGTGAGATGCAGAAGAATAAACAGCTATGGTAAAATTCATGTGGGGTAAATGACTGTGGGAGCCCTCAACCAATCATAACTCAGCAGCATTCAGTCTGCTAATCACATGCTCAGCCACAAGCTCCAACATGCACCAACTGACCACAAGGTCAATACAATAGTTGGCAAAGTTACCATTACTGGATCATACTGGCCAAGTCTGCTAATTATACCTGGGTAAAAGATGTCCCTTATTGGGAATACTTTATCCAGTATATAAAACTCCCTTTTTGAAAGATTTTTTGTATTCATTTGTACAGGTAGTTCAATATTTATTACCTTAAGCTGCTGCTCTTATACACAATAAAAGTAAACTTTTTAAACCCTTTATACAGGAGCGCCTGATGCACTTTCCTACATGGGTAGATCTGAAAGGTGAAGATGCTGTGCCTGAGACTGTCCATCATGTTGTGGTAACCATTGATCCACGAGTTGATACTAGCTGGACCACCCTGCGCCGCCATGTACAGACTGATGGAGTACATATGAAGGATGGTGTACGACCAGGAAACAATACACCTGGTAAGTTGATGATATAAGTAGACAAAGTTTTACAGATAACACAGTGAGGTTGCAGCATTATTATTATTAGTATAAATACCTTTTGAATAAGGGTGTAGCAGCCTTCTATTCTAATGTTTGCTGGTTCAAGCCCAGGGTACCCCCAGTCCACCCAGCTGAGGGCACTGCTGACACTGTCCCTTATACACTGAAGGCTTAATAGCTATACTGGACAGTTTGCTGTTCCACACTGTCCCTAATGGGCCATCAGTCTGAGACCCAATTTTGCTTTTTTCTACCCTTTGGGCATTTTGTTTGGGGTGTAAATGTAAAAGTGTTTGGTGATCTTTATTTATTCATGTAATCATGTAAGATATGTAACCAGATATGCCAGGAGAATTGTATTGTTTAATAATAGTTATCAGCTTTTGTTCCACAGTGCTCACTGCTATGTATGGGGAAACAAATCTCTGCTCTCCAAAACCATAACCCATGTTAATACATCTTCAAGATAGGATCATTCACTTAATGACTGTTTTTTCATAAACATAACTCAATCATAAGTTGGGGGTCACCTGTACAGTAGTATTTTTCTGAATTTATTTTGCTCTTATTTTTTCTTTCATTTACAGAGACACTAAGTGAGGCACTGAAGCTGCTAAAAGGAGAATTCTGTATCAAGGCCATTGACACACACAACATGGACCAAGCACTCATATTTTGCCGCACAAAATTGGACTGTGACAACTTAGAGCGATATTTCAATCAGATTGGTGGGTGTTTGTAGTCTTTTACTTAACTTGTCTCTCTTCTTATACTAAATTAAAGGTGAAATTGTATGTTTTAATGGACTAGTGTATGAGTTTTAATAAGTAATAGTTGTCTTGCCTATTTTTTCATCATAATTCAAAAGATGGCACTTATACACTGTTAAATAGTAGTAGTTAATGATGGTTAAGCTGGTAAATGTGCCTCTTTTGACTGCAGAATAAGACTAGTTTTTGCACTGCTTATGATGTGATGCACCGAAAGGAACTAGCTCAGGACTTGAACTCCCAAAGTGTTAGAAATTTAGAATTTATGGTTGATATGAGATATTGGCCATACACCAAAGTATTGTCCGCATTGTTGACCCGAGCCAACAACTCCATTATAAGTAAACTAAACCAGTCTCTTGAATCTTGTTGTGTGATGTGTATGAGAAGAAGAGCTTTGTATTTAGGCATGTGTTGGAGAATTGCCATACATGTTAGGCTTGTAATGTTTGCTACCTTTTTCACTGTGTTACAGCACTTTGTCAGGATGGAGAAATGTCTTTTAGGTACTGTACTGTATAGTTATTGGTAAATATATAAGTAGGGGAACTTGTCACGAAGGTATAAGCTCTTCTGTTACATATAGTAAGTGACACATTGGATTAGTTTGGAAACAGTATGTACAGTACAGTCACTTCTTACTGGAAACAAAAATAAGTCATAATTGTAATGATACCTACAGGTGGTGGAGCCAACAATAGAGGTAACCCATATTCATGTGTGTGCCTCCATGGGGACCGCAAGCCAAATGAACGCAAGGCAAATCTTCAAAAATTCAAGGAAGTCGGAGTGAAGTTCCTGATATGCACTGACGTGGCTGCTCGTGGAATTGGTAAGATCTTTTATAATAGATTTAATAGAATTCTCTAATGGAAAATATATGATATTGTATACCTTAATTATATTGAGGCCTTTTATTAATTTGATCTCTGTCATGGATGCAGATGTTGGAGGTCTGCCTTTCATCATCAACGTGACTCTGCCAGATGAGAAAAGCAACTATGTTCATCGTATTGGTCGTGTAGGTCGAGCAGAGAAAATGGGTCTGGCTATCTCCCTTGCTGCTGCTGTGCCTGAGAAGGTTAGAATCTACATGATTCAATTTGTATTATTTCAAACGATGTAATGCATTCAGAATATTTATTACACACTTTAAAACTTTGTTGTCTTGCATTACTGGACAGTTTTATTCCACGTTATGAAACCATGTCACACGCAAGTACAGTACAGGTGCTCCTCTACTTATGAACTTTCAGAGATACGAAGAAACCTGTCCATTTGTAATGTACTGTACTGGCTGGATTCACCCCTAAAAGTAGCATTAACTGTATGATGTAACATTAAAACTTAAAATAATAGGCGTATAAACAGCAATAAGAGAATCGTATAAATAGCAATAATGAAAGCATGAAAATAGCAAAATGATTAATAAAACAAATGATAAAAAATTTGGCATACACACTGCGTCGTAGTCCGGGGATGTAGGCCGCCTCAATGCTCGCCTTAGCAACCAGCTCAGAAGGAGATGCTGCCTGGCTGGCTTTCCTAGCAACAATACTATGCACCATGGACCCTCTGACCTCCACACACTCCTGCCATACGGCATCACAGTGGAAGGCCGTGGATACATAAACTTTATAATAATTATTCTCTTTTTTTCTGGACTTTCTGTATGTAGGATTATGTTTTTATGTAACAGTAAAAAAAAAAATTACATATTCTGTATCTGCCTGAAATTGCAAGATGAAAAATAACCATAATATAGCATTGAGCTCCCAAGTGGTGAATGGCTGGAAATTTTTCTGTTTGGCCTGGGAACTACTTTGTGCCTTATATAATGTACAGTTTAAGGTATTTATAAATCCTTACATTCAAAGGTTGGTAAGATATGCTGTAGAGTAATGAGCTGTATTCGTTATTGGGGTTTATTTGTACACTATTGTGCATCCATTATTTATAAAAAAAATGTATAATATGTTCCGTACTGTATTACAAGAGTAAGATTGGACTTACGAAGAAGCCTCGGGAACGTAACTCATTGGCAAGTAGATGAGCACTTGTACAATAAGTTCCCTATTTATGTTGTGGATGCATTCCTACAAAACACAACATTAAGCAAAACTGTGTGAATAAGTATGCATTTTCCCCTAGACTTAATGTTATAAATAAGGGAAGTGTCCTTGGGGGGGAATTTTGTGGTCTTAACTCACAGTAAAAATATTAAATAACTACCAAAAGAGAAACAGTTTTGTAACAAGTCTAACAAAGTGTTTAAGATTTTTTATTTAATTTTTTCAATAAGTCCAATTACTGTATATGAACAGTAGTGTGATATCCTTGCTGTAGTTCTTACCATTGTTTTATTGTCATTATTTTATATATACAGGTATAACTTAACCAGGAATAAAGCTAAGCCTTAAATGTACTACATATACTGTACTTAGATGATGACCACCTTTCTTTATAAAATGGTTGTGGTAACAGTGCAAGTTATGCAGAATTTTGTGTGTTTTATATGTGGATGATATTTGATGATCTATGCTTTTATTTTGTTTCAGGTGTGGTACCATGGAGAATGGTGTTCAACTAGAGGCCGCAACTGTTATAACACACGACTTACTACAGAAGGTGGTTGTTGTGTGTGGTACAATGAACCACAGGTTAGTTTGCAACAAATACTCTTTGGAAAAACAGAAAATATAATGAGATACAGCATGCCCTTAAAATTTACGTGGGTTAGGTTTTCAAAATGGCAGTGAATAGCTAAATCTGCGAATAACATTTGCTGACTGGGGGGTTACATTTTTACTTGTGTGCTAGGAAATGTATATTCCGTTTGTGTTTGCCCTTAGGACAATTAATTCTTTTACCTATATTAAAAATGTTAGGGTCTACCCTCAAGTCAACTCCGTTCTTTGTTGTAACTTTAATAACAAAGGACGAAGGTGGCTTGAGGGTAAACCCTAACATTTTTTTTTCTTGTTTCTGAGTATTTGTGAGAGGATTTTCCCATTATTATTTACAGTATTTGTATGTGTTTTGTGTGTGTATATATCTACACACACATATGCACATACAGTATACAATACAGGTAAAATAAATTAGTCTCTAGAACGAATGGCTCCCTCTCCCGGCTGCAAAAATGCCAGCAACTTTAAAACTGCCCTTAGACATTCTTGGGTACATCCAGGGTGTCATCCGTGAATAATCGAGGTCCACGAATTAAAAATAAGCAAATTTTAAGGGAATGCTGTAATTAGAAATGGTAAAACAAAGTAGTTTTTTTTTTGTTAATTGTTGAAGTAGACAACCTGAGGGATCTCTAACAGAAGAGGCCAGGAGATGAAATTGTTACTATAATTATTCCAGTGATTTTCATCCATAAAGCTAAGGCCAGTTGATGTATTTCCTCATGAATGCAAACTACTCAACATCACCAAGGATGTACAGTACTTAGTCTTTATTAACTTCATCTGTGACTGTTACTTACTGGTTCATTGTATGATATAATTTTGTCTATTTTGTTCCCCATAAACAGTACTTGGCTGACATTGAAGAGCACTTGGGTGTTACCATCCAGCAAGTGGATAAAGAAATGAAGGTTCCAGTTGATGAATTTGATGGAAAAGTGACTTATGGTGAAAAGAGAGCCCATGCAGGTATGTAATTGCTTTTTATTTGTATTTTGATTCCCATATTTTACTTAGCTAAAGAAATTTGAATTATTTCCAAGTTCAGTCCTTTTTGCAATTTTTATATATGTCAGTTTAACCAAGAATTATCATGGGTCACTTCCAGCACCTTCCTGGGATTGATGTTCAAATATGAAACTCGTAATAACCAAGACTCAACTTTCACATTCAATCTTTATACAACCCTGTAATATCCAGCCTTTTCATTAATGAATTTTATCTTGATTAAATTTGTATTATTCTGGTTCATCTTAGTAGTCCTGATATGTGAATAAAGAGGAATTGCATATATAATCGTATCACAGTGTAATGTCTCACTGGCTTAACTTCGGTGTAGGCTGAACCTCCATTACACCTCTTGAGCCATCATAATATTTCAACGACAACTCAATTCAGTTACCTGTCAAATTATCTAAACCCCCATACTTTCTCTGTGTCATTCTTCCCCTCAGTGACTTTGCTTAAGTAAGAATATAGTATTTCAATTTTAATATCTTCATTATTTTAATCACCCATCTTATTCAGCTTAATGTTTTGGCAGTTACCCATTTATTGTAGGAAATATATTCGATGTGAGAGCATAAATGTGTGAAGGGGTAACTGCGATAATTTTTGGCATAATTCTAATGATTATTGATATTTAAAGAAATGTAACTCTACTTTTTATGATTGTTTCTTGGTATAGAATACTGTACTGTACTGGCCAGGTTTGACATTAATGGTGACAACCTGTATCAGTCCTCTTCTAAGTTACTGAGTTACTCAATAATGTAAAACTTAGTTTGAAATACAGATTTTCAGTGGTCTTCATCATGTACCTTTCACAGGACTAATTTAAAAATTCAGAAAGAGTGCAGCTGGGATGAAGTAACCAGAGTCACATTGCCTATTATGACAGACTCCTCCTCCAGTGCAAAGCAAATGTAAAATCAGTGATAGAAAATCGTTCATCATTGCACTGCTGATTTTGTCATTTGAGTTTTCAAAATAATTTTGTGCCTTTAACAATGAGTAGTTATCATTGATAAGTGAGGAATTATAATATCTTGTTTGTTAAAAATACTCATTAGAACCAAACAAGTATTTTTAAAATATTAACTACAATCTTATCCACAGGCTCAGGCTATCAGACACATGTGGAACAACTTGCCCCAGCAGTACGGGAGTTGGCACATCTGGAGAGTCAGACACAGATCGTATACCTTAAACGACAGTATGGCAAGGAATACCCTTGGACACGATAGGTTAAGATTTATATACAATTACTCGTTTTCTGTGTTCACTGCAACTGTATGCTGTACATTGTGCATAAAGTTGGCAAGAATTAGAAAAATCAGTTATTTATTTCATATGCTCATGGAATATGGGCTCACAGCATACAGTATGCAAAAAATTTTCCTTTGATGTATAACTTAAAGATAATGCTGATGTCTAAATACATTGGCTTCAAGCAAATGTTCATGGTTTGTTTTGAAATAGGCTCACAAAGAGATGTTTTGCATTTAAAGTTAGCCTCTAATGAAAAATTGGGGTTTTGGTCCAGGTAACCCAACAACATTGTGTAATGTTAGTAGTGGTTATTCTGTACTAACATATACTAGTACAGTATATGAGAAAATGTAACCAGGAATGGGGACCTTTAACCAAAAGATATGCAGCTGAAACTTTACATGCAAATGTTGTAAAACAATATAGATTTTCATGTTTGATTAACCAGTGTTATCATTATCATCATCAACATTTTATGGCCATTTTCAATGCTTATGTGGGTTAGCCACGATTACCTGATAGCAGCTTTTCGTTGCATGGTCTCTTATAGTCTCTCTTGTCAGATTCTTAGTTCTAATGCCATTTCTTACAACCTCTTCTCATGTCATTCTTTGCCTACCCCTGGCTCTCCTCCCCTCCACATTTAGTCTCATGCATGTTTTGACTTAATTACTCTCATGTACTCTACCCACATGCCCAAATCATCTCAGCCTACACAGAACTTTGCCAATACTATTAATATCCAGCCCCCTCTTAACTCTGAACTGGGCCTCCTGTCTTTTAGTGTCACATTGCACATCCATCTCACAATTCTCATTTTGGCTTGCTCAAGCCTGCCTATGCATCCTCTTTAACTGCTCATGTCTCACTGCCATACAACATCATACTTCTCATGTAAGCTACATACATTCTTCCTTTCATGAAAAAGGAAGGACCCCTTACTGTCAGGAAAGGCAGCAGTCACTTCAGAATCTTGCAACTGAATTGGCTTCAGAACCCCCCACTGACACTGATTATGTTACCCAGGTAGCATAATTTAGCAACACAGTCCAGGGATATATCCCTAATGTTGAGTTTTTCCAGCCTTGTTCAGACCACATGGTTACCTGCATGTACAGAATACGTATTTAGAAACATCCTGCAGTCTACCATCTACTCCACTGCACCTCTTGTGTACCCACCTTCCATACTTATTGCACATAATTGATTAACACTTCAAAATTTAGTAAAGTGAGCTACTCTAATAAACTCATTATCTTATGAAGTAAGTTAATCTCTTATAAATATAGTTTATTACCCTCTGGTAGTCCTTGCAAAGGCAACAAGACCTTTTTGAAAGCTCAAAGCCATAACAATATTGCTATATAAGCTGGCATCTAACAGTTAATGTTTCTTCTAGTCATCTATGTTGGTACAGGTATCAGGTCTTTGCGGCAGTAAAATGAGTTTCGTGCATATGGTGTTATCTACAAGTCAACTTTTTAAAGGCACTACATCTTGAGGATTGATGGAGTATCATTTTAATCAACTACATTTTATTATTATAATTCCAGCTGAGTGAGAGAATATTGTAATTGTTTAAATGAGTCACTTAAACACCGCCTTACTATCAAAGCCAAAGTCATCCATGTATGTTAAAGCTTACACAAAAAAGTAAAACCAGAGCATTCACAGACTTTATTATGACAGTGGTTGAGATTGCTGGATGTTTTGAAATTTCTTCATTCGGTGTCACTTGAAGGTAAACGAGAGAAAACAACCTTGGAAAGCTAAAAGCCATAGTGTGTAACATTTTTATCCTAATCTAAAAGCAGTAGGAACATGTAATGCATTAATGGAATGTAAACACATGATGTAAGACAATAAGTGTAGATTGCAGGAGAAACCAAATTAATGTATACACTATTTAAGTTAGCTATAGACAAGTAATTTGCTTTAGAAATTCTCAATTATTTTCTTGGGAGTAATTTAAATATGTATTTCAATGTGATCTGAGTTTAGAATGAACATAACCAGAAAAAGGAGGCTTGCTTGATAGATGACTTTTGACCTCTTTATGTTAGTGGCCCAGCTTGGCATCGAGACAAATCTGTGAACAGTTGATTTGGGGATGGCAGTTAGCATTTGGTTTTTAAACACCATGCCATCAGGTAATCGTGGCCAACTCTTGCAAACATGGGAAATGGCTGTGAAACAATGGTAAAGGTGCAACTTGAATTTATAGTAACAAAAATAAATTCTGTCACAGGGAAGATTGGTTTCTGGAAATATAAGAGAAAGCTTTCCATCAGCTCCATTTCTTAAGTAAACCAAGATATAATACTGTCCTCCCTATTAGAAATAATACTACTGTATTCTGATGTTGGCTGATTGATATAAGTTATAAAGTGAATACAGTAGTGTGATTTTCTTCTCTGAAAATAAACACACTTCATTAGTCTTCTCTAAAGGTTTTCATTGGCTGGGATAATTACCCAAATACAGCTCTTCATGAAAACACTGTTATTCTCTTGTACATAGTGCATGTTCTATGATTTTCAGGGAATTTTGTCTTGTTTTAGATTCCATTGATAAAGACATGAAAAATATTCAAACATCTGGCCATCACCTTAGACAAAAATGTATGTGACAGCACTGGTGTTTCACTTTTCTATGTAAACTTCTACTCTCTAAACAAGAAAAATAAGTCTTTTCATTTAAATGCTCTCCAGGTCACTGTACTTTGAATACACCAGTGTTAATATATATTGAGGATATATATCTTATTACCTGTATTTGCTTCAAAGCTGATTACAATTTGGCAAATGTTATGAGTTTATCCATGTGTATCCAACTCAGGTGTTCTGCTTGATTGGAAAACAATAAAATTATACATTATTACAACCTTTTTTGTGAAATGATGGTTCTTCAAGTTTTGCTTATCCTGGCATACAGTACAGTACCATTAATCATTTGCATCTGACATTTCTGATTTTGGCATGAGCTCAGATATTGAATGATAAGGATATAATGTAGCCATATGTATTCCTTACTGACTGTATCCACACAAGTAGTATATAGAGGTAAGTGGAATGTTCTTGAGTAGAGGTGCACAACCCTCATATTTCTGGCTGCATGTGGCCAGAAAATATTAAACTTTGCTTGTCATACAGTGTATCACCCTGTGAGAATTACTCCAGAAGAGGTAATGGAGTAATGTACTTATTTACCATCTTAATTTCATTATATCGTTGCCCTTTTATAGCAAAATTCCAGTTGGCTTCATATGAGAGAACTTATTCTCATTAAATCCATTACAAAGTAACTTTAAAAACAATATCACGTCACAGACTTCCCCAAGACCCTAAGAAGCCCAGAGTTCAGTAGGTATCGCTCTATAGAACCGACAACAAGCGTCCGGGCTGATTCACGCTGACCTCCTGAAGAATGATAAACAGCTGGTGTGGGCGTGAACAAGTGCGTCCACTTTGGGGCCTACTTATCTCCCACAAAGCAGCTGGAGCAGGGAGGGCAGCAAGCCTTAGAGAAAGCCAGGAGGGAAAAAACAGAAACCTGAGTCACGAGCAAGGCTCTGTCCTAATAGGGTCAGAGACCGGGAGCCTGGGGCACCAAGACCCTGATGTTCCTGAATGAGCTGGGTGTCAACCTTATTGAAACCACCAGAGAGAGACTACTTGTTCCAGCACCTCAGCATAGCGGCTCAGAAAGGGAATGGTTGGTGTCTCATCCCTCACCTGAGAAGCTCCAGGGAGTCTTCCAGTTGTGATGTGTGAGCGTGTGTGTAAACAAAAATCTTATAAGATTGAAAAGAGGATGGCAGGAGAAACTATGTTTGCTGAGTTCAGGGAAACTAATCTCGGTTTTCTGTGAACGATCGTTATTCTCTTTTCTGAGGCGAAGAGTCGCCAGATCACCTCCAACCAAAGATGGTACACACACACACACATATATATATATATATATATATATATATATATATATATATATATATATATATATATATATATATATATATATATATATATATATATATATATATATATATATATATATATATATTGAAATTAATAGCCATCTGTTTTAAGCAGGCCTTGTATATTATCAAACGCTGTTTTGGTTGTGTTACTCTTTCTTTAATTTCATTAGCACATCAACCATGAAAACTATTGTTACATCGATATTATGGTGTTCTACTATAATTAAAGATTTATTTCTAATTTGGAAGTAAACATTACTTTTCGCATTACAGTATTAACTCAGCCAATATTCCTCACGCCTTTCAGGTAATCTTTTAACCAATTTTTGTAATGCCTCGTTGTTTTCTGTAATAAGAGCAGTATCACCTGTACAGAAAATATTTGATATCACTAACATTTATCTTTATTACCGGTACTGTACTTCATTCTTAAGTTTTTAGTGCAGTACAACTAACAATACTTAGTATGAAAATTTATATTTATAAATAAGCTCTATAACATTAGCTTAATTAAAAGTTAAATGGATGAAAACTTAAATGATTGAAAGGTCAAGTCAAACACTAAAAAAATCCCCTATTTCAAAATATGTATTAATTGTAATGAAAATTATTGAATCCTTATTTAAGCCAAAATGGGATTTATCAGTTAGGTCAGGAAATGTAAAGTTATACGTATTGTCGAAAAAAAATTAAGCCATTTGTTTTGACAAAAATTTCAGCATTTCAAATACTGTACAGTATATATAAATATTAGTTTTTTTAAATGTTCAATAAACATTATTAAGCCACAATAAAACTTTCACTTGCATCAGCTAAGTAAAGTAAGAAAAGGGATAAACTTTTAATGTAAATGCTGTATAGAAAAACAAAACCATATTATTTTATGTGTTTTTAATAAAAGCGAGATGGATATTTCTGTTGCCATAGTGGTTTTAGTAGTTTATATCACTTTGGTCAGGAATTTTTCTTGTTAACACATGAGGGATTGTGGAAACCCACAATGCCTTGCCTTGGAAAATGGTTCCCAACCTATTCACTGCACTCCCCCTTCACCCCTTGAGGATCCTCAAAAATATATGTGGAATACTGGGTCCCCTTCATTCTACCTTAATAACTCATAAAAAATAATGAAACAAAATGAATTATCAGTAGAGAAGGGCATTGTTTTGTTTTTAATTACTGATAACTTTCATAAAACACTCATAAATTTATGATCAAATAATGTACAGTACTGTACAGTAACATCAATGGATTTCACTAACATACCGGTAATCAGTGTACTGTACAGTATTTCACTGCCTATGAAACAGCCATATGAACTATGAAATTATCCTTTCCTTTCTTTTGAGAAGAGAGGAAACCTTCGCTCTCTATTGTTTCCATGTTTTTTCCCCACAAACAACACAACAGTGACTATTGTTTGAGGCATCGCCACGCCCCCAAGCCCAGTGTAAGGACGGACACGTCAACGACTACCCAACAAATTACTCCCCATAAGAGTTCCTAACACGTTTCTTGGTTTACAGTACCTCGCGTGCAGCATATTTCGTGTTTAATATTCGCGAATAAGGAGTTCCTCAGATAGTGATAATCAGTCGGCGGTTTGGTGTGATAGCAAAGAGAAAAGTGAATAGAGGTGAAGACTGTGGACACACTAGTTGTAAAGTGAACAGAAATTGTTACCAGTGTTGTGTTGCATGTATGTGCGTGTGGCTGCTTCATTAATGTAGGCATGAACAAGATTAATGTTATCTTGGACAAATTTTGGGCTATAGGCGACTCTCACCAAAAAATTGCAAGTGTCTAAGTTTGTGACGTGAAATGCAACCGCGTCATGGATATGCCAAGTAGGAGAGTAATTTTCAGCACCTAAAAACCTTCGTTTCCACAGTCCACACCAAATTCACAAGCGGACGAATATCAACAGTCATTGTAAGTGTTAGTAGAAGTAGTTATTTAACAATAGTAACATTATGTGATAATTTTTGCTTTCTTCCACTATTTATATTTGTGTATGGCTGCATTTAAAACTATATCTTCGGTAAAATGCCCCCAAAATGAGACCGTGTCCATTAAGATCCAATATTTAGTGATATGCATTTTTTAAAGTTGAGAATTTTGACGTTTGATTTCTCCATTTAAAAAAATGGCCCAAAGACGGTGTTGTGCTGAAGTGCGAAGCTATGACGTCATCTCTGGGTGGAGTTAAATAACACGCAGTTCAATAATTAACTTCCAATGCTCTTCATTCATTGTCTTTAAAATTTACTTTATTTACATTCCAGTCACCCAATCACAATTGAGTAGAGGATCGGGTTTTAAAACGAGATTTCGAGGGTAATGGCACAGTTTCCCTGACTACTTTGCGACAATAATAATGGAATGTTTTTGTAAACAGTTGAGAGGAATATGCAAATGCAATAATTCAATAAATTATATATTTTGTACTTTATACATCTAAAACATCCCTGTCGATGCACACAAAGTCATGCAGACAGACAACGATTAGAAAAATTCACCGTAACCTACACAACATGTTTTTTGTCCATATTTGTTGTCTGTCTGTGTGGAAGAGACAGACAGGCTTTGGTTTCTTTTGATTACTGTGTAAACTTGTGAAAGAGAGAGAGAGAGAGAGAGAGAGAGAGAGAGAGAGAGAGAGATGAAATGTTTTAGGCCCTACAACAGTGTCAACAATTGTCTTCGGAATATCATCAATATCACCCCAAAATAATATTGGCTTAGTAAGCTCTATTAATTTTGAAATCCTCTCCTTTTTACATGTTTGAAGTTACATTATTAGTATAATTTTCATTTTATTGAGATGATTTACTCCGATAAATTAATATACACTTTTGCATAGGGTTTATAAGGACCTGTCAGGTTACTGTTACCATGGATGTAAAATAAATTTTTGTTTTTCGATTGGCACAACGTATTAGAGGTAATACGAATAACGATGAAAAATGCATTTTTTTTTACAATCATGTCTATTTTGTGTTCCTTTTCCACGAGTACAACTGTGGGCAACATTCCCTCAACCTTGGTAGTATCTAGCATCGTGTTCTCGAGGGTCACGTAGTTAAGGGTGATAAGGATTTTAATGACTATTTTCTCTCATCAAACTGCACTGATTATATATGTGCTGTATATGTTGCACTCCATCACGTGTGAGTTACCACGAAAGCCACCGATACAGACCCTCAACTCACCGTCTTAACGACCACTTACGTCCTCACACTGGCACTGTGACTGGCGAACAACTCTCTCCTCCCGCCTTAGAACATCATCTTCCCACGATGGCCTTGACCTCGGTAACAGGAACCATTTTTTTCACCAGCGTGACCAAGGATGTTCCCCCAATAAATGTATTAAATTATATCCCCATTTGTTCCCCCGTCTGAGAGCTAACCCGATGAAATGCACACCTGCGTACGTTCTCAGAGACTGAACCACTCACACGAGCTTCCGACTTCATTGTTGTTTAATAACACTTAATGCCAGTTTATGAACAGAGTTCGTCGCTAGTGTTAATGACCGTGAGAGCACCAAGCTCTCAGTCCAGCCAGGAGTCTGGGCTCAGCAGGCCCTCGGGACAGCCCTTGCTCGACTTGCAGTGTTCATGTCGGGGAGAAATATTGTCATTGATCCCCGAGGCAATATCCGGGGCTGTGCGTCTGCCGGTGCCGAGTAAGGTGTTTCTGACAGCCAATATTGTCGCTCCATGCTCATCTCTCCCCCTCTCTCTCTCTACGTCTGATGTCAACTGCTCTGTCTTGCACACTCTATGTATGTTTCTCCGCTTTTTATGTCCTGTTACAAATGTTTATTGTTATTTAACTTGGTCTTGTCCTCTCAGTCTCCCTGTTTGTGTACATCTCTTGCCTTCTCTTTTATTCTATTGCTCGCTTTCTTTGTATATATACTCCTATAAATACACATAGGAGTACCACCTCTGGTTTAGGAGACTTCATTACCCTGAGTAGACACTAAGATCGTTTCCAGAAAATTGGGATAGTTTTTCTGTGAACTGTGTATACTTACTTTCTTGTATATATATATATTAATCATACCATTATATAATTCATACCACTTTTAAATGTCTTAAATGTTTTAGGTAATAACTCACATTAATATTTTATAATATGAACATAAACCATATTCAGAAATTCTATTTATAAATGAATAACACATAAACACATACAGGTTACCTGTTAAGCGCTGGAACTAACCTTCGTTACTGTTAGGATTAAAATCCCTCCGTGTTTACAATATTTGGTCGTTTACACTGACAAACTTGAGCGCGGTACTTACATTAAGGTTAAGTAGGACAGTAGTTTCTTTATCACTTCTCGCTCTCACACGTTGACAACAATGCAATATTCATCCGATGTGTTGCCAGTACAAGATGATAGTTAAACTTACACTATGTACAGTCCCTTCACTAGTGCGTTTTCAGGGGTTCGTCATAAAAACATTCCACGAATCATTATCTTTGAGATATTTGTTTTAATATTGTTTTAACTTGATTCCATAGTATGTTTACTATTGTGAGTTTACTTCTGTCGAATGTAAATAAACACAAGGCTGCCACACTGCACAAAACCTGACGAGCCCCTGTAAACGCACTAGTGAAGAAGGGCTGTATATACTGAACTAATGTGAACTTGTATGACAATTATACTGAATATCTATTTATCTATCTACCAAACACAAGCTACAGAGTGGGATGAACTCATAGTGTCTCTCTCACCCGAGACTCCTCCATGTTAACTGTGTGTGTCATCTGGTGCGCCGAACGTTTTATGAGGAGACGGTATCAGCCACGGATAGTGAAACCACTTCGTTCACGGCGACCAAGTTGTTATTGGCAAAACTGAATTTCTGGGTTTTATTCTGTGCATTCAGTGTTGAATCGTTTTTTGCCCAATTAATTACATTTCCTGATCCTCATTAGTTTTTTTGATGACATAAAATGAGTCAAGATCACATTGAGTTGTGTTTTGCTAACTGAGAAACATGGTGGTTATGAGTCCACTAGAACAGATGATGAGGTTATTTATCTCTGTACTTAAACAATATTGTTTCATACATAGTTAACTTTATAGTATTTAGATCAAGAAAATTTTTACATTGAAGATAATTATGTAAAAAGATTTGAAATAACGTTAGAAATTATGTAATAAAATGTAAGTTAAAAACATTGTATAAATATAACTTCAATTGGAATGGATAAATAATGCTCTTGGGGTATTGTAGTCACTGCGGATCGTGTGCTCAGGTTGTGTTTGCCGTCGCCGCTGCTCGCTGGAAGTTGTTGGCTTGACCTGACACCAATAGTTCCTTCTGATATCAACGCCGCGGGAAGCATTGTGTATCTAAGCGCTTTATAGTGCATTAACGTCTCGTAATTTTTGCCTTCCAGTTTAAATCTCAGCATGGGCCTGACAAGAGAGATTGAATCACTTGGTTTTATGAGATCATCCATGCCAAAGGAGAACAGCAAAGTATATCGTTGGTATTGATCGTTGGAGGTGAAAATATGACCAGACACCAAAATTTGGCAGGTTCTTAAAGTTACGCGCTGTAAATAGAGGGCTGAGGAAGAAGTATGCGACGATTTTTCACGAAATTTGCAGAACTATTTTAAAATCTTGTACGAGGATAAGCTTTTCTTGGACAGGCTTGAAGCGTTTACGGGGTTAATAATGGTGATCATGTTGTAGCAAAATGAACTCATTCACCAAAAAAATTAACAACTTATTTAAGGTTTTGCTCGAGGAAAAAGATGGAAAAAAAAGGATGTTGAAATCGTAGCAAAGATAGAAAGAGAGAGAGAGAGAGAGAGAGAGAGAGAGAGAGAGAGAGAGAGAGAGAGAGAGAGAGAGAGAGCAGACAAGTAGAGAGGCAAAGTTTGTTCTTTAAACATGAAACAAAAGTATTGTTTAATATTCCACGTGAAGTATATAGTCATGTGTAGGCAGCTGGTGATGACGCAGCCTTCAGGTACAGGAGGGAGGAGAGTGTGGGAGGCACTACGTCAGCGGTAGCGAGGGCCTGGTTGTGGTATATTGAGACATTGTGTGTGTGTGAGACGTCAGTGTGTCACCCGCTGCTGGTGGTGGAGGGGAAGCTGCGACAGTCGTTGAGAGAACATAACCCCAGACTTATTCTTCGTACCAATACTTTATATGACTCGCTGCCTACGCTAACATAATTTTTTCCGTCGCTACATATAAAACACTTACAATGTTATTTTCTTTTTCTCTCTTATACAATAATAACCTTGCATAGCTTAATCTCACCAAACCTAACTCAAGTCTTTCCCAACGTAGGAGTGGCAGAGACGGTGTGAGTGAGCGCGACTGAATGACAAAATTGAATCAGGATGTTAGGAGAAGAGGATGAGTCACTCTCAGTCAGCAGAACTATGATGTTGCTTTAGGTGTAAATGGTCAAGTTTGGCCCGTGAGAAATGACACACACACACACACACATGTATTGTAAATATACATGGGATATAATATAGCAAATACATACACAAACACAACCTGTATGCATAACCACACACTGAAACGTACACACACACACACACACACACACACACACACACACACACACACACTCTCTCTCTCTACCTGCTGTAACAGTTGTGTTCTGCTGTGGTGTTCACCTTCAGTAACACAACAACAAGATTTCCCCTGTCGCTTCACACAACCCAACATCACACAGACCAGCAATACGTCTACCTTCATAAACCACCTGTATTCTGGCCACACACACACACACACACACACACACATAACTGTTTTTGAATCTTTCTTATAAACAAAAGCATAAATGTTTAGACAAGTATCCTCATGCTTAGTGGTTGTGTGTGTATGTAACGTAATTACTTCGCTAGCCCGCCAGGTTACGCCCACTGCTCCTTCTCCTCCACCATCTGCCACGCGTCTCGCTCTAATGTGGTTATCTAAACGAGCCTCGCCCACCTAGTTCCCGGTAAACGATCTTGTTAGCCAATAGGACGCGCCCGCCAAATTTGCATCTGATCGTCCACGGACCCTGACACCCACGATCGACTTGTCGAACTTGAACGGTAATGGCGCTGTAATGTCAAGTTTCCGGTAGTCTTAACCCAAGCTATGGATTTCCAAATGATCTGGTTAAATATGAATGATTAATGCCCAGGGTAGAAGGACTTGGGAGTTATAATCTGGCGTGTGGAGGAAGTTAGGCGCGTGGGGGAACTGCAACCAAGTGTACCAGAGTAAAATTGATGCAAATTACGATCAGTTTCCATCAAGATCATATCAGTGTGTTAAATAGAGCTCAGAAGCCGTTCCAGAGAGAGAGAGAGAGAGAGAGAGAGAGAGAGAGAGAGAGAGAGAGAGAGAGAGAGAGAGTAACCCCCAAGGAAAAAATGCAAAGTCTGGTTATAAATCCTCACTAGTAATCAAATCCTTCTGCCTCTCATCTTTTATTCCTGGATTATGGAGTCGAGTCGTCGTGTGTGTGTGTGTGTGTGTGTGTGTGTGTGTGTGTGTGTGTGTGTGTGTGTGTGTGTGTGCGCGTCGCTCCCTCTCCACATAACCGGCAGATCTTCATGTGTCTAGGGGCATAGAGGCAGATCCGTCCATCAGAAAATTAATATTTCCTCTCCCCTACAGGCCAAGGTGAGGTCTGCTTTAGTACGGTGACGTGTGAGTTGTAGTGTGAGCCCCTCTCTCTTACTCGCCTTCACGTGATGTAAGAGTCGTATGTGAGGTTACTTTTACTC
This sequence comes from Homarus americanus, assembly GCF_018991925.1. NCBI lineage: Eukaryota > Metazoa > Arthropoda > Malacostraca > Decapoda > Nephropidae > Homarus > Homarus americanus. The sequence goes on along the minus strand of NW_024721643.1, from coordinate 186,612 downwards.
GCCTCCACGTGATGTAAGAGTCGTATGTGTAGGTTACTTTTACTCGCCTCCACGTGATGTAAGAGTCGTATGTGTGGTTACTTTTACTCGCCTCCACGTGATGTAAGAGTCGTTATGTGCAGTTACTTTTACTCACCTCCACGTGATGTAAGAGTCGTATGTGTAGTTACTTTTACTCGCCTCCACGTGATGTAAGAGTCGTATGTGTAGTTACTTTTACTCGCCTCCACGTGATGTAAGAGTCGTATGTGTAGTTACTTTTACTCGCCTCCACGTGATATAAGAGTCGTATGTGTAGTTACTTTTATTCACCTCAACGATATACTGATATGACTGATGATGTTTTCGTTCGTGAGGGATTATTTATATTTTTATTCTTCAAGTGATGCTTATCGTAAACAATGAGCGATTCTTAGTCATCATTATAAAAAATACTGTAGCTCCTCCTCACCACCACTTCCTCATCACCACCACTTCCTCCTCACCACCACTTCCTCCTCGCCACCACTTCCTCCTCACCACCACTTCCTCCTCACCACCACTTCCTCATCATCACCACTTCCTCATCACCACCACTTCCTCATCATCACCACTTCCTCCTCACCACCACTTCCTCCTCATCACCACTTCCTCATCACCACCACTTCCTCATCATCACCAGCTCATCATCCTCACCACCACTTCCTCATCACCACCACTTCCTCCTCACCACCACTTCCTCCTCGCCACCACTTCCTCCTCACCACCACTTCCTCCTCACCACCACTTCCTCATCATCACCACTTCCTCATCACCACCACTTCCTCATCATCACCACTTCCTCCTCACCACCACTTCCTCCTCATCACCACTTCCTCATCACCACCACTTCCTCATCATCACCACCCCCCCTGATCCTCATTCTACGTTATATCATTCCTGTAATTGAATTCTCCCTGTCTTGTGTACCCACAGTTGATGCTGCCACCATAATTTACTCGTGATGATCCATTTGTTTTCCCTCGACTCTCTCAGGTGTTAAGGCAGAGTGGTGTTGGATCCTCCTCCTCTCATACACAAACGCATCTCATTTGTCTTTGCCCTGTATATGATATCGACAGTGGTAATGCGTCGGGCGGTGTGTGTGTGTGTGTGTGTGTGTGTGTTGGTAATGTAATGACTCAGTATCTAGATCACTCATCTGTGTACTGACGGTGTAATAACAAGGTCGTGGTGGCAGGGCGGACACTACACCTGTCTGGGGATCTGTACAGGTTAGTCGGTAAAGGCTCCAAATTGAACCTCATGTAGTGGAAGTTGTCGTTCTCCCCAGAGCCATAGACTATCTGATGTTGTATGGTTTAGGTTGTTAAGAGCCCAACCGGGGTCATAACCCAAGGTGTGATGTAACTATACCTTAGGGGCATTGTGTGAAGGTGACCCAACATGACCCAGGAAAGGTGTTGTAGTCTTCAGGTTAGGCCCCTCGTAAAACCCAACAGTTTCCGGATAAATAATAAGAGACCAGAATTGTTTCCAATACAAAAGCGTCACATTCCAGACCGGGTCACGTACGTTCTGGGCTGTGACTGACCTCCTATGACCGGGGTGTGAGAGCCTTCCTTGGTCGGCCCTCCATTAACCCTTCAGAGCCTTGAGAGGATAACTAGAGACAATCAACTCTCTACATCAAGACCTGTCAACACTGATAGATGACTCAGACGTGTGCGAGCCAAGGCGAAAGTATTAAAACATTTACCTGTTCAGCGTTTTCAATTATGATCGTTACGGTGGAGGGAGGTGGTGGTGGTAGAGGTGGAGGGAGGCGGTGGAGGTGGTGGTGGTGGAGGTGATGGTGGAGGGCGGTGGTGGTAGTGGTGGAGGGAGGTGGTGGAGTGGAGGTGGTGGAGGTGTTGGTGGAGGTGGTGGTGGGTGGTGGTGGTGGAGGCGGTGGTGGTGTGGTGGTGGTGGTGGAGGTGGTGGATGGTGGTGGAGGTGGTGGTGGTGTGGTGGTGGTGGTGGTGGTGGTGGTGGTGGTGGTGGTGGTGGTGGTGGTGGAGGGTGGTGGTGGAGGTGGTGGTGGAGGTGGTGGTGGTGGAGGTGGTGGTAGAGGTGGTGGTGGTGGAGGTGGTGGTGGAGGTGGTGGTGGAGGTGGGTGGTGGGTGGTGGTGGGGCGGTGGTGGTGGTGGTGGTGGTGTGGTGGTGGTGGAGGGTGGTGGTGGTGGTGGGTGGTGGTGGGTGGTGGTGGTGGTGGTGGTGGTGGGGGTGGTGGTGGTGGTGTGGTGGTGGTGGAGGTGGTGGTGGTGGTGGTAGGGTGGTGGAGGTGGTGGAGGTGGTGGTGGTGGTGGGTGGTGGGTGGAGGTGGTGGTGGAGGGGTGGTGGTAGTGGTGGTGGTAATGGTGGAGGGAGGTGGTGGTGGTGGTGGAGGTGGTGGTGGAGGTGGTGGTGGAGGGGTGGTGGTGGTGGTGGTGGTGGTGGTGGAGGTGGTGGAGGTGGTGGTGGTGGTGGTGTGGTGGAGGTGGTGGTGGTAGGTGGTGGTGGTGGTGGTGGTGGAGGAGGATAACAACAACATAACCCAACAAGACGAGGCAGGCGGCTGGCGGGGACAAAAGAACAACGATGACTGATGCTCTCTGCTGCCCTGGTGATATTGCTTCACCGTGGCCTGGCTGTCTTCGCCGTGGCCTGGCTGTCTTCACCGTGGCCTGGCTGTCTTCAACGTGGCCTGGCTGTCTTCAACGTGGCCTGGCTGTCTTCACCGTGGCCTGGCTGTCTTCAACGTGGCCTGGCTGTCTTCACCGTGGCCTGGCTGTCTTCACCGTGGCCTGGCTGTCTTCAACGTGGCCTGGCTGTCTTCAACGTGGCCTGGCTGTCTTCACCGTGGCCTGGCTGTCTTCAACGTGGACTGGCTGTCATCTGCACAACCTGGAATGGGATCTTGGGGTCTATAATATCTTAAACCAGAAGACTAAAAAATGGTTGGTGTTGAGGCCGGGAGTTAGTAACATTCAGGCCACGTCTTCAATGATGCTGGAAATATCTGATGAAACGCGGCAGGATGTTCCCTACCGACGCCTGAAGTGTGTGAGTGTGTTCATCGAGGATTTGTATGTCTTCACTGAAATCTGGGATGGCTTCTCTTAAGACTCGGGGAAATTCTATATTTGAAAACTGGAAGGTCAATACCGAGATAAGTTCCCTGAAGCCTTAAATGTCTTCACTCCTGCCTCAAACGCCTTTAGTGGGACCTAGGAAAAAAAATTCTTCAGTCAAACCTAGTATGGTCTTTACCGAGGCACGAAATGTATTAAATTGAAATCAAGAATCTCAAGTAGGGGAATGTCTTGGGCGAGCCTTGGAATCTTGTGACCAGCTCAGAAGGTTCCTTAATGTATACGCCATCAGACGACTCTCTCCTGTTTTATATTCACCCCATAATTTTCTGCAATAAAATCCTTTGTCTGGTAGCAGAGGAAAGAGAGGTGGGCTCCCTTTGACGCTAACCTAGATTAATTATGTGACGAGTGGAGGGGGAGACGAATTATCTTTTTTTTCTTTTTCCTTTTTTTTTTTGCATATTCCCGGCGCAGGAATGGACACTCAACCAGACGGAAATGCTCGTATATAACTAAAGGGGAGAAATTTAGTTTGTTGTCGCTCTTCCGTGTTCATATCTCTCTCTCTCTCTGTCGAAATCAGATGTAAACACTATTCCTCTCCCCTTCCATCTTCATCCAATCTATCCATTTCTTTTTCATTCTTGGTGTCTCTAGGTTTTCGTTCCTTTCTCGCTTTAATGAAACAGAAGTCGTATGATAATGAAGTAATGGTTTGGTGAGGAAAAAAATGGGAATATTAATTTGAAAATACGAGTCTTTAGTCAAGATGATGCTGAGGGATGTGAAGAAAGAAGAGAAGACGTTGGTGGGGGATGTGAAGAAAGAAGAGAAGACGTTGGTGGGGGATGTGAAGAAAGAAGAGAAGACGTTGGTGAGGGATGTGAAGAAAGAAGAGAAGACGTTGGTGAGGGATGTGAAGAAAGAAGAGAAGACGTTGGTGGGGGATGTGAAGAAAGAAGAGAAGACGTTGGTGGGGGATGTGAAGAAAGGAGAGAAGACGTTGGTGGGGGATGTGAAGAAAGAAGAGAAGACGTTGATGGGGGATGTGAAGAAAGAAGAGAAGACGTTGGTGGGGGATGTGAAGAAAGGAGACAAGGTGTTGAAGGTTATGGAGGAAGACAGTAAAGAAATATGTTTACAATTACACTTTCTTGAAATTTTTTGACAACATTACCGATTTACCAACGGCATCTATTACCAGGCCGGCCAAGTAACGTATACACAACTATACTGAGTGGATGGTACAGTAAATATACCAGGTATCATGTATGGTGTATAGAGGTGTATAGATTATATATTTTCGTGTATGATGTTTGAGTATGTTAGAATATTAATGTGTAACATCCACCTTGTATGGTAGTAGAGGATACCAGTGTGTATGCTATGTGGCAGATCATATCTGTATATATTGTATTTGGTGTTTGGCAGAGCATCTCACTGTATATGCTGTGTGACTGCCGTGTATGGTAGCAGAACATATCAAAAGCGATTCACGCCCTCGCCTGCCGTCCCTTAACAAACTTTGAAAAAGACTTTTGTATGGAGATGGTAGAGTAGCCTCCGGGGATCCAATTTCCAGACTCATTCAACAATAAACGGAAGAAAAAAACTTTGATGAATATACATAAGTGAGATATTGTACGAGAGAGGCTTTTAGGTGAACTTAACTGAGGATGATCCGGTAAAAGAAAACAACTCAGTACAATACGGTGACGACTCTACTGAGGACTATGATGTGGAGGTTTTATCCCGTTAGGAGTTTACTGAGGATAAACCATTGATGACTTTACTGAGGATATTTTTTTGTGTTCTATACGTCTATTATGTTGCCGCTTATTCTTGACACTACTACTACTACTACTACTACTACTACTACTACTACTACTGTACTACTACTACTACTATAGTTTACACACACACACACACACACACACACACACTGGGGACAGCCTCAAACTTTGACACTGGCGGACGGTTTAATGGTGATGAAAAGTCTTCAGTAATTAATTTACCAAATGCGTTTTTAAGGAGAAATTTTCCTCCGCGCAAGTCTTATACTTTGTGGGCCAAATAATTAAGGAGGCTTGACGTGGTGCTGGAGGGTGGGTTGACGTGGTGCTGGAGGGTGGGTTGACGTGGTGCTGGAGGGTGGGTTGACGTGGTGCTGGAGGGTGGGTTGACCTGGTGCTGGAGGGTGGGTTGACGTGGTGCTGGAGGGTGGGTTGACGTGGTGCTGGAGGTGGGTTGACGTGGTGCTGGAGGGTGGGTTGACGTGGTGCTGGCGGGTGGGTTGATGTGGTGCTGGAGGGTGGGTTGACGTGGTGCTGGAGGTGGAGGGTGGGTTGACGTGGTGCTGGAGGGTGGGTTGACGTGGTGCTGGAGGGTGGGTTGACGTGATGCTGGAGGGTGGGTTGACGTGATGCTGGAGGGTGGGCTGACGTGGTGCTGGAGGGTGGGTTGAGGTGGTCCATATAGTTCGTTAAATAAAGGTTTCACTGTATTCCTAACCACGGCAACTACTGTACCAATTACGACTCATTTTAAGGGTGATTAGGAGGTTAGGGTTAGGTTAGGGTTAGGTTAGGGTTAGGTTAGGGTTAGGTTAGGTTAGGTTAGGTGTATTTGAGCCGATTTGCTTGTACTCTCACTCAGGAAGTCACAACGCGAGGCTGCTACGAGAGTCTTGGCCAAAACTCACATAGAATTTTAAAGGAGTTTTCACCTTTCGTTCCAAGCTAAAGTATTATCGTGCGCGTGTTTTGTTTTTTGGTTTTGTTATGTTTTGTTTTTCTTGTGTGTTTTGTTTTTCTTGTGTGTTTTGGCAAAGACACACAAGGATGGCAAAAAAAAGACGTGTTTTTTTTTATCAATTTTTTTTAATGTTTTTTTCTAACGTGTTGTGTATTTTTTTTCTTATTTTTTGTGATGATTAAGCGATCCATCACAGCTCACGTGGAGGCTATACCCAGTTTATTCCAGACTACATCCAGTTTACTCCAGGCTACACCTATTTTACTGCCGGAAAACTGTGGTGTAGTGAAGGTGTAATATTTTAAGGCAGAAATTCCAGATTGTGTACAAAACACTTAAATGTATGTGTGTGTGTGTGTGTGTGTGTGTGTGTGTGTGTGTGTGTGTGTGTGTGTGTGTGTGTGTGATATAGACCACCATGTATGTGTTTATAGAATTATGTACACTTTTTTATCCTATGTATGTGTGTATCTGTGTATACATTTGTCTTTGTGTGTGTGTGTGTGTGTGTGTGCGTCATTAAAAAAAAAGCCGACATCAAAAGCCGAGTCAGTGAAGCGTTAACTACCCGGCTGTAACGAGTCTGAACTACAACTGATTAACAATATTTCTCCTGTATTTTTTTCCCTTTGTAAAGATAAGTAATTAAGTTATGTCGTATCAGCAATGCGCCATGACAGTGAGGAGTCAGGGTCGTGGTGTCAGGGTTGTGGTGTTAGGGTCGTGGTGTTAGGGTTGTGGTGTTAGGGTCGTGGTGTTAGGGTTGTGGTGTTAGGGTCGTGGTGTCAGGGTCGTGGTGTTGTGGTGTTAGTTGGTGTGGTGTTAGGGTCGTGGTGTCAGGTGTGTTGTGGTGTTAGGTCGTGGTGTTAGGGTCGTGGTGTCAGGGTCGTGGTGTCAGGGTCGTGGTGTCAGGGTTGTGTGTTAGGGTCGTGGTGTTAGGGTCGTGGTGTCAGGGTCGTGGTGTCGTGGTGTCAGGGTCGGTGTTAGGGTTGTGGTGTTAGGGTCGTTGTGTTAGGGTCGTGGTGTCAGGGTCGTGGTGTCAGGGTCGTGGTGTCAGGGTCGTGGTGTCAGGGTCGTGGTGTCAGGGTCGTGGTGTCAGGGTCGTAATTTAACGTAAGAATCCTAACTACCCTAACTTACATTAAACTAAATTAACCTAAACTTACGTACCCTAACCTAACCTAACCTAACCTAACCTAACCCCCAAAAGTGTTCTACAGGTGACGTATTGGCGCAGGAAAACATAATTGTCACTAACTTTTTCCACTTTTTCCACTTCAGCAAGTGTCAGCTTACTATCCGGTCAGGGAAATTTGACTCAATTTTACTGAATCTCTGGGCAGTAAAATGGTGTGCTCATGTATAAATTCGCTGGCAAAATGTTTCCAGTTTCGCCTCATTAACCAACAGCTGTGTAGCCAAACGCAAGTGGACGCCACCTGCCGGGTTTTTAAAGTGGGAGCATCGAAGCCAGCTGGTGCTTCTGTGTGTGTGAGAGACAGCTTGTATCCTATAACAGGGGTAGGGAACCATTTGTGTTTTTGACCTGCTTGGGTAACAATAATAATAATAATAATAATAATAATAATAATAATAATAATAATAATGATAATAATAATCTGGAGGGAAGATCACCCGAATTAACCTGCTGACTGTCGCCTTCTGTACAGCACTGAGAGGTGTAACAGAGGCGACACCTCTCCCCACTGTAGTTTCACACGTGGCTCTTTTCTTAATAATTACTTACATACATCACGCTAAACAAGAAAGGAAAGAAAATTAACTCTGTAACCTGTGAGTAATTATGTAACACGGGTGGTCACAACTTACCCGCTCGATTAACGCCGAAAATAGCAATCGCTTGTAACGTGGTTGAGTTATAGTGCTCTACAGGGCGGGGGGGGGGTCTCGTGCGGAAAATGAGAGCCAGTGAAAACGTTGTGGTATTCTCAGGAGCCAATGAGAATCGAGTATCTGGTATTAGCCTATATGCGTGAGGATAAACATATGATAACAGAATAATTTGCTCCTGGTGAAAAGTGCGACTGTTTACGAAAACTTTGTTGTTGTTTTATGTAGTTTTAAGGTCTTTAGTCGTGTACGCTCAGAGGATCAATATACCACAATAAATATTAAAAATTATTGACCAAAAAATCTTCCTTGAGCGTCAAATGAAGCAGGCATTAATGTAACGTGATATTTACCGACGACATTATATAGCCTCTCGCGTGACTCCGGAACGTTCAACAGGATGTAGGAGAAGCGGTATCAGGTTTAAATCTCCCCCTCCCCCTTCTCCCGTTCCCCCTCCCCTCCTCCCGTTCCCCCTCCCGGCTTCCCCTCCCCTCCTCCCGTTCCCCCTCCCGGCTTCCCCTCCCAACAAAAAAGATTGGCTCAGGGCACAATTCTCGCCTCTGTTGACTTTTGACCTAATTCCGTTTAAGGGGTGTTGGGTCACGGGGTCACCATCAGAGTGAGATAAAGGTCAAGTAATAATATTTATCTTCAACAGAGAGCCATGTTTTACCAAGGTGGTACAGAATCATTGAGAAATCGACCCACTGACTGATTGACTGGTTGATAAAGTGACTGATTGACTGACTGATTGATATAGACCTACTATCTGACTGACTGACTCACTAACAGATTGTCTCGTTGATTGATTGATTGATTAACCGATTCATCAATTTATTCGTCAATCTGTTACTGTACGCCGTAGTAAAAGAATGATAAAATTTCTCCCTCATGCTGCCGTACATTTGGTCTTCATTCTCATTTTAACTTACACACTTTTGAGACTGGCCATTGTATGTGTGGGTCGTATTTTCCGCAATTAATCGCCGCGTGACAGACCACTTTGGGGGCGTGAGGAGCCATCTATCAATGCCGAGAGCAGCGCTAAATCACCCTGACACCTTCCTGCACCTCTCACTCGCCAGTCCCGTTTACAACAGTCCCCCCCTCTAATTTATTGTCCAGTTTTCTTCGTTTTCTTTTCCCCGCCAATTGTCGGTAGCGTAATAAAATACTCTTTTATTATTTCTCGTTAGTTAATTGCTTCGGGATTTTTTTTAATTATATTTTCCTGTTTGTATCTTAGAGGGATTTTATTATCGTTGCAGTGTTGATTTCAGAAGGAATATTATTGAGGAATTATTTTGTCTGCCCAGTGCTTGTCTGTCCCTCAATGAATAGTGTTTATGGCAACGTGTGCTCCTTGTTTACGCTAGTCTGCCTCTAAGTTGTTTGCACAGTAGAGGAACTTTTCTCATTCGTCCGTCCACATAACACAGCATGTTCTCGTGATAGTGTGCGCGTGTTGCCCTGATATCTTCCCACAAACCGCCACATCGTATAAATACAGTAACTGCGGTTAGTTATCGAGGGACGATCGGTGAAGTATTTAATATTTCAGGTACAGAGGCGGTATTGTCCCCCAGGGTAGAGCAGCTCACCTGGACGACACCTCGGTGGGCTGTGTGGGTGGTGGCGGCTCAGTGGCGTGCACGACACAAGTAAGTGAGAGACAACTGACGATGAGCTCAAAAGAGGCGAGCCAGTATGATTCTCTCCATGGTTTTGTAGATGCAAGACGTGAGAGAGAGAGAGAGAGAGAGAGAGAGAGAATTTTCCGATACTGGGTACAATGGTGCTTGTGGTTCAGGCTGCCAATAGAGTACCTTCTCCTAGTTTAAGTTATTTCTTATTTTTTTTAACATACTTTGACGTAGTTCTGGTGGCTTGTTATATCCTTCAGTGGTTCCTGATGAGTTTGTCTTTGATAATGCAGTAATAGAATAAGAGAAAGGTGCAACATCCGGACAAAGCCTACCATGTTCGGTAGTGTCACACCGGATAACAAACTTCTCTTGTCCAATCTAGAATCGGACCTTGTGCGGAGTTGTGAGAGGCAAGCACGTCATCGCTATACCATTAAAAAACGTCGGGCCTGTCCGGGATTTGAACCCGGGACCTCCTGCACCCAAAGCAGGAATCATACCCCTAGACCAACAGGCCGATGAGTTACCTGTGGGAAAGAGCTGCCAGTATCTTGAGCCAGAGGGTGGAATGTGACGTTAGTGATGTGATCATCTCGAGGTTGTGTCTTTGTTATTGAGAAGGGGGAGCGGAAGTTCCTCTGATATAATGAAAGTGAAGTTCAGAAATGACGGCCAGGTGAGCGCTGTCACGATGTTCGCCTGGCGTTAGGGATCATCCTCAAATAATTGATCTTCGACGTGTTAAGGAAGGTTGAGTTGATCTGCTCTGGCTGACTATGTTGGGAGGGAGGCTGAGGGGCGCTGAGAGGACGTCAGTGTCTATATATTCTTCCAAACATCGTCAGTGGAGGTGTGACCGTTTATGTTGTGTAGGAAGGTCTCCCAGTGTTGTGTTTATACACTCTTGGGTCAGACAACATGGAAGAATGGGGTCTGGTCTTGGGTCTACCTGGACGAGTAGTACCACAGTGACGGGGTTCTGGTGATGGGGGTGTTGATGGACACTGGGGGATGCGGATGTTTTCTCCTTCCGGATGATCAAGAATATCCCTACAGGGCGGAGATGAGAGGGCGCTTGCCGACTGGAAATACAAGTGAAACATCCTGGGCTCAGGATATCACCAACTGGGCTGGGTGTGAAGGAGGGGAGGGAGTGGTGGTGCCCGAGGCGAGGTGATGGTTCAGGGCAGCTTTTGACCGGCGGAGGAGGAACTTGGTGAGATTGGAGAGGAAGGCGGACACAAACACACAGACACACTGTGTCTCCCAACCTGGTCCACGGGTAACTAATGAGTAGTTGGTAGTTAGTGTGGCAGGTGAGGACAAAGCCGGAGCTCTCACACCACCCAGTGAGGAGTCGATGTTGTCAGCTGTACCCAGGGTCAGTCAAGGAGGAACTGTATCAATGTTTACTGGTAATGATCCCTGACGCGAGGTAATGACGCCACACTTTACAGAGGATCACTCAACGCTCCTACACCACCATCACACACGTGTATTTATTTGTGTGTGTATGTGTGTGTGTGTAATGTGTGCCTGTACGTGTTTGTGTGTGTTTGTGTTTATGTACTGTACGTGTACATATATGTGTGTCTATATTAATATGTATAAGTGTTTATGAGTACCGATATGCAGGTGTATATATGTATGTATGTCCGTGTATATATGCATTTTTGTCTTTGTATATGTCCGTGTGTGAATCCACAAATACATGAGTGTGTATTGTGTATGTACGTATATATATATGTACATGTATATATGTCCACGTATATATGTTATGTATGTATGTATGTATGTATGTATGTATGTATGTATGTATGTGTGTATGTATGTATGTATGTATGTATGTATGTATGTATGTATGTCGATATGGTCTCAATATCAAAACTCCCAACAACAACATCAACAAGACATCAAATATGACGACGCCGCTACCTAACTCTTAACAAGCAGGGAATGTGATGAATGGACACACCTGTGTTTACCCTAATTATCCAACATTCCAGGTAATTAGGGGTCATCAAGCAGGTCGCCGTCAGCCATAATTACACATCACTTCACCTAAAATACAACGTGGCTGACGGGGATCAAACTGGTGACGTCAGGAAATAATTACAGGTGAGGCGCCGTGTCAGCCATCACCTGCCCTGTTTTATGGTCTTGCTTATGTTCATCCGTCCAGATTATCCAGCTCGTAGCTGCACAGCTGGTGGGTGGGTGGGTGGAGGGCAGTGGGTGGTGGTGTGAGGGTGGTGGAGAGCAGTGGTGGAGGGCAGCTGGTGGAGTGAGAGCAGTGGGTGGTGGAGTGAGAGAGCAGCTGGTGGAGTGAGAGGCAGCTGGTGGAGTGAGAGGCAGCTGGGTGAGAGGCAGCTGGTGGAGTGAGAGGCAGCTAGTGGAGTGAGACAGCTGGTGGGTGAGGCCAGCTGGTGGAGTGAGAGGCAGCTGGTGGAGTGAGAGACAGCTGGTGGAGTGAGAGGCAGCTAGTGGAGTGAGAGACAGCTGGTGGAGTGAGAGACAGCTGGTGGAGTGAGAGGCAGCTGGTGTAATCATTGAAACAGCTGATGAGATATTGATTACCAGACCTGAATTAATATCTCTTTGGTATTGGAGTCGATAAGTTCGAAGCTCCGAACCATCGAATCCGAGAATTCACTTAACTACGATGACGCTGTCTCGACTCCATGGTATCATTCATGCTGTCAACAAAGTCTGTGCTGGTGTTGATTATTTGCAAACAACGAAAATAAACAAGATAATTAAGAGATTTCGAGCCATAAACAAAGGTATTATTGTGTGTGTGTGTGTGTGTGTGTGTGAGTCGGGTCCAGGTTGTTGTTGGCACTATGACGTAATGAAGGTGTCAGCACTGCCATCTGGTGGGTTATGGGAAATATTATGTATACGTAGTCTGGCGAAGCTTCATCTCTGAGCAACTGGGAGAAGATTCGTCCTTCAGTGTGGTACAGGAGGCGGCCTGGGGAGCCTTTCAGTATATTCTACCATAATACAGTGAATAAGATATGCCAGACTACGGTCAGCACATCCTGGTTACAGTGTGGTGGAGGCTTCAGTCCCGTCAAGGCTACAGGGCATCTAAGGCTCTGTATTAATTGGTTGAGGTGTAGTGCGTTCAGCTGTGATCCTCGTTAAGGCGGAGATGAGGAGACGCGGCGCCACACACATCAACACTCACCAAGATCTCCTCCAGACACCATCTTGGTCCCTCATATCCCGAGAGCCTGATGACAGTGTTACTTATGACCTGTGTGTGTGTGTGTGTGTGTGTATGTATGTGTGTGTGTGTGTGTGTGTGTGTGTGTTATTTAGCTGCGTCAAACATCTCAATGAACGCTATATCTGAGTGACTGACCGATTTGAGAGGACTTTTCTGGGCTACAGGTACTCTTGTTATCTACCTGACTGTTGTTACTGCTCCTTCAAGACGACCTTCTCTGGCTGTATCTTCTCTTAATACAATGAAAATTTCAGTTCAAATTGTTCTTTTTTTCAATATTTTTCATCTAGTGTCAAAAATATTTTATATATACTTCTTTGTGAACAGATAACCCAAGTAAACACGAGAGGCTCTGTAGGTGTGTAACATTATCATTATTATTCAAGAACAGGTTAAGATGGATTTGTTTTGTTTAGATTGACAAAAAAATTCACTTCATTTTTTGTGATCTGTTAATTTACGATTTCGGCCCCTCCGCCCTCCCTGGACCTCCCAAACTGAAGCAGTGTCGACCCCAAATGAGATAGAACAATACACCCGCACCAGAGAACGGTCAGAGTCAGTCAGTTCGGAGACTCATTCCTATGACACACACACACATCACGGGGGCGAACTGTACCGATTATTTTTCTTTGGTATATTAAATATTAGTTACAACAAACTGTATTATTATATTTCTCTCATTAATTGGTTATTTTTGTTTATTTACTTTAATATATATCATAAAGAATATAAGATTCAGGTAATAAAGTTAGTGATCTCGGTAAGAAGTAACAGTTTGGAGCCTGACGCAAGTATCTCAAACAGTGTTACCAGATTAGGCGATTTACCACCAAATTTGCCTCCGTTTTTCCAAGTTTGGTGGGAAATTTTAAAGTTGGTGAGTTAGGTGTTTTCTGGCTGGTCTCAAGCTCAGTTTTCTGGTACTAGACGAAAAAGTCACTAATGTTTAAAAGGAAACTGAACCCCAGAATTTTTATGAGTGTGTTTTCAAAATATTTTCTCATAAAATTTGTTTCAGTTATTTGACAAATTTGAGGAACTAGTTTTGAAATATTGAGACGTGTTCCGATATTACATTAGTTTTCAGTTACAGTATTTTATATTTAGGTGACTCATGAATATTGGATGAAAATATGCAGATTAGATGAAGTAAAATCTGTATATATATAAAAAAAAGAAGTAAATATTACTTAAACAAAAGGCACAATACTTTTAATTTGTTATCATGGATTCTAATAATATTTAAGTAATGATAACTTTGTGGGAACTGGGCGGACTTTATACCGGAGTTGTCGGGAATTTGACTATTTTTTCTAGACTGGCGGACTGGTAACATTGTATCTGGGAACAACTACTGTGAAAATATGTTGGTTTTTACTGTTCGTCAGTGTGATGACTGATGGTGTCCGTGGCATCTGGCAGTGTCGTTTAGACTGACCCCATTACAGACTTCTCGGACACCTTTTCATAACGATATCCAGAGATGTTCTTTGTACAAACTTCCGGATTGAAATTTATATTGTGGAAGGACCAGAAAATTACTGAAACAGGAAATAGAGTGTCATCTCGGAGTCAAAGGCTGTTATGAACAAAGTCTTCATTTTGAAAACTAACTTTGGTCTTTGATGATGGAAAGAAAGTGTTTGTAGGCGAGACTGATGCCAGCAACCCTGCAATTTCGGTAAGTACCTAACTTTTTGATAGCAGAAATACAATGATTTTTTTTTATATATCGTAAAGTATTGCCAGTGAGGTATCAATATGCATAATTTTTTTAAATTAATATAACACTTCCTAAATATATCAGAGTAATCAGCTCATACTAGACATTAATTTGTCATATTTGTTTTGACAAATTACGTTTGAAAGTTTAACAAAGTGAACACAAAGAACAGAGGTATTTATGTAAGAGTTGTGTTTCGTATTAATATCTTGTCAAAACTGATCATAGTCAATAAGGTTGAAAACAAATTGTGGCAGGTACAATACTCCAGTAATTGTGGCAGGTACAATACTCCAGTAATTGTGGCAGGTACAATACTCCAGTAATTGTGGCAGATACAATACTCCAGTAATTGTGGCAGGTACAATACTCCAGTAATTGTTTGTAGATAAAACAATAACCCGTTCATGGTTTTCCGTGTTTGGTTTACTAATGCATCAATCATTGTTGTATATATTTCAAAGTCATTAAAATTTTGTAAGGCATGCTTGCGTTTGTGGCCAAATTATTCTCAAGCACGTCTGCTTTTAAAAACTTGAGACCTGGCACTAAAAAAACACTGTCATCGGCATACAGCAAAAGTTTACGATTAACACAAATGGTCATGTTGTTTAAGTCACACAGGATGAGCCAGGGTCCTTGGAGACCCCCTTGTGGGACTCCATAGGCTATTGGGATGGGTGTTGACTCCGTATTATTTGCAACAACAATTTGCTTCTTGTTGCTAAGATAAGATTTGAACCAGTCAACAGACCCGTGCCAAGAGCACACATAGTACATAATGATCAACTGTGTCGAAGGTTTTTCTAAATCAAGCGTTACCATACCTGTGTAATTTACCTGAGTTGTTTAGGATCAGACTGGTGTCAGTTGAGTGAGAGGCCCTTAAGCCTGATTGGTAGCTGTACAAAATGCTTTACCCTAGGAGAATTCTTCCCACCTACAATACCTGTGCTCGTGTTCAGTTTATGTAACTCCTTCAGAACAAAGTAAATGTTTGAGGCTATCTGCAGTGTTTCAGCTAAAGACGAGGCATCTCTTGTATAAAGTCAATCAAATGGTTTACAACTTCTGATGGGTAGTGACCGAGGAACTGTGGTCTTACAGGTGTGGGCGCCTTACGTTGTACCTCTGGTTATTACTGGAAATAATTATTCCTAATCACCGAAAACTTTTAATGTTCATATTAAGTTGAAAGTAATAAGAAACATTTTACTCAAGCCAATTTTACCCAATAAAAACACTAACTACACTAGAAAACAAATAACATTACAAAGGTATTAATGGTTATTCCTGTGCCACTACTGAAGTAATTAAACCAGGTATAAAGAACCAGGTGGAACGAGGGCCCACCACCTGCCTCTCCGTCATCACATTACGCTCAAAGCTCCTCCCGGCAGAGGTCCTGGGAGCGATTAATGAACATACGTACATAGCTAGTGGCTGTCTGCCTGGCTTCTAATAGCATGCATCCCGGCTCCATCCGTTATCAAATATGTGCATAAATTTGGCTCATTGCTGCTGTGGTGAAAGGAACACGGAGGTAAGGGGTAATCTCGTGCTGTGGTTATGTGCTCAGGTAAAGTGCATTTGCACATTGAGGCGGAGGAGCCTTGCCGCCGCCTCCTTGGGGGGGAATTCGATCAGTACCAACTCCATATTTCCCTCGTCTCTCCCTCCTGCTGCTTGGGGGGGTAGTGTCTCCTCTGTCTCACCTAGTCCTCACCTGTCACCACCTGTCACCACCTGTTTCCTCCTACACCTCACCTGTCACCACCTGTTGCCTCCTACACCTCACCTGTCACCACCTGTTGCCTCCTACACCTCACCTGTCACCACCTGTTGCCTCTTACACCTCACCTGTCACCTGTTGCCTCCTACACCTCACCTCTCACCACCTGTTGCCTCCTAACCTCACCTCACCACCTGTTGCCTCCTACACCTCACCTGTCACCACCTGTTGCCTCCTCCTACACCTCACCACCACTCCTCCTACACCTCACCTGTCACCACCTGTTGCCTCCCTACCTCACCTGTCACCACCTGTTGCCTCCCCACACTGTCACCACTGTTGCCTCCTACACCTCACCACCTCACCACCTGTTGCCTCCTACACCTCACCACTCACCACCTGTTGCCTCCTACCACCTCCTCCACCACACTGTTGCCTCCTACACCTCACCTCACCACCTGTTGCCTCCTACCTCACCACTCACCACCTGTTGCCTCCACCACTCACCACCTGTTGCCTCCTACACCTCACCTGTCACCACCTGTTGCCTCCTACACCTCACCACACCCACCTGTTGCCTCCACACCTCACCACTCACCACCTGTTGCCTCCTACACCTCACCACCTGTTGCCTCCACACCTCACCTCCACCACCTGTTGCCTCCTACACCTCACCACTCACCACCTGTTGCCTCCCTACACCTCCCTCACCACCTGTTGCCTCCCTCACCTCACCACCTGTTGCCTCCTACACCTCACCACTCACCACCTGTTGCCTCCCTCTCACCCACCTGTTGCCTCCTACACCTCACCACTCACCACCTGTTGCCTCCTACACCTCACCACTCACCACCTGTTGCCTCCTACACCTCACCACTCACCACCTGTTGCCTCCTACACCTCACCACTCACCACCTGTTACCTCCTACACCTCACCACTCACCACCTGTTCTACTCTACGTTTTAACTTTATTTTTGGGGGATAAAACAGTTGGGGATGACACACAGTGACGGCCGCTAGTGTGTGTGTGTGTGCCTCGTAGAGGGGGGGGGGGCGTACAACACAATGGGTGATGGTGTTTCTAGTCCGTCTCGTGCCAGGCAACACACACACACACCAACACAAAGGATGACTTGTTTTATAACTGTTTACACTGGTTTGTTTGTTTTCTTCTACATAGAGTTATTGATGGATTATAACTTCACCGTTGTTTTAATAAGTGATGTAATTTCAAATGACTTCATAAGGTGTGACGTCTAGCCTTGGTGGGGAGTATCCAGTGAGGTACCAGTACAAGGATACATCAGTTTCTCTGTGACTATGGTGACTACATCAGCTGACTGAGGTAAACATACTTAGTGTCTTTAAGTTATCCTGTAGGGTCGGTGGTCAGGCCCGGGTGTTGGGAGTTGGTCTGGTGAAGTTAAAGACGAATTTTATCACTGGGCGACAATTCACGTTGTATAAATATTTATTTGTGTATTTTTAGTTAGAGATTGTGTTCATGATGACCTGTTGTAGCTTTTATCCTTTTATTTTGTTCACTTTAGATTTTTGACATAAAAAACTTGACTCTACTTTACACAAACACGCGTCATTTGTTGGAACAGTTACACGCACATGACAGCCAAACACACAACTCACACTCACGCAATGCACACACATAGATCCATACAAACACAATCCAAGTTCAGTCACATACATACATACATACATACATACATACACGACGTTCTGAAAAGAGATCTGAACCAGGTAAAACTGTGCTGTATGCGATCGAGGTTTTTATTTTTCTCTTCGCTTTGGTGGATAACACAGTAGAAGCCATCTTGTGTGTTGTTATACGTATTCCGGTGAAAATTATATCCAGTTGATAGGTTAGGTTAGGTTAGGTTAGGTTAGGTTAGGTTAGGTTAAGATGTCTAGTGTTTTAAGGAAGTTTGCTGCCCTTCCCTAAGTCGACTCATAATGTTTACTGTTTGTGCTGGTTACCCTGAGAGAGAGAGAGAGAGAGAGAGAGAGAGAGAGAGAGAGATGATTATCACCCTTACTGATAGATAATCTTAGTCTTTTAATTATATTTCCACTACAAATATTTCCTATTAAGTCTCCGTTCTCTCTCTCTCTCTCTCTCTCTCTCTCTCTCTCTCCCTTCCTCCTTCCCTCCCCTGGTGTGGCTTCCCAGGTACCAACAGGAGGCGTCGACGGAGGTGGTGGCAGGTGATGTCAAAGGCCCCTGGAATAGGTCCCTCCTCTCCTGTCATAGGCCACCCACACACACCATGGTCCTGGGTGCAGCTGACGCCTCTCTCTGCCACCCAGATGCTGGAGGGGGCGCTGAGGGTGGAGGGGGGGGGGGCGTCGGAGGGGGGGGGGGGGAGATGGGGTGATGGAGGAGGATGTGGAGCTATGTATTGAGGAAGGTGATATGGAAGTCACTATAGCTGGTCAGGAGTCTTCACGTGCTGTGTGTGCTGTGTTGTGTGTGTTGTGTTGTGCTGTGTTGTGTTGTGCTGTGTTGTGTTGTGGTGTTGTGTTGGTGTGATGAAGCTATAACAACAATATAAATGACAGACAGACAACAACTCCCTCTATACAATATAATCCTACAACAAAAACAACAGCAAAAAACCCCCACTAAATTACTCTCTCTATCACACATTAAAACACCACGTGGGAGACTTTTGTTTGAACATATGTTTGAAATTGTTTAAAAACTTGTGTTATTATTATTTTTTTTTTATAGAACAATTTACGTGTCCCTGTGATAAAACGCTGTGATTCATGGTTTTAATCAAGGTCTTTGGGTTTAATTAACTACTAAACCGGTAAAATGGGTAATTAAACTCACACGGGGAGATATAAATCGATAAAAATTATAATTAAACCCAAACAGCATAACTTAAACCCGAGTCTAGTAGCCAAAATAAACCTAGCCTGTCATTCTCGCGTCTGGTTTAATGTCTCCGTATATCTCGTTAATGGCAGTGGTAATCACATTCAATAGAACTTCAACTATCAGGGCGTTGTAGTGGTTTGGTTAGGTTAGGTTAGGGACAGTCTAATATGAGGTGTTGAACGCGGCCAGATAATCAAAAGGATACTCGTCTCTCTCTCTCTCTCTCTCTCTCTCTCTCTCTCTCTCAGATAATGGGATGATCTCCAAATTCTCTTCTTATTTTCTCTCCTAAAAAACTTGGTGGACCTTCTCTTTGATCGTCTGAAGCAGCAAATAATAATAATGAATCATCATCATTATCATTTTAATCATCATCATCTTTATCATCATCATCATCATCATCAAAGGGTTAAACCATCGTCATCAAAGGGTTAAACCATCGTCATTAAAGGGTTAAACCATCATCATCAAAGGGTTAAACCATCGTCATCAAAGGATTAAACCTTCGTCATTAAAGGGTTAAAACCATCATCCTCAAAATCTACAATGTTCCTAGCAGGGTTAAACCATCGTGTTCTCAGGGGGGTTCATCTAACACGTATTTACAATAAGCTATAATGTTTTTAGGCTCGTATCACAGCTTTAATCTCAACATATTTTAAAACATTTCACTTTATTAATATATTTTCTCGGGAGTTATTTTCAGAATCTCAGATGAAAACAATAATATATTTTTTCCGAGGTGAAACTGTTGATTATTTTTTTGACTTAATTCTTCAGGGGATAAGAGCAGTTTGTTAGGGGATTCTTACATACTGGAAGAAAAATATGGTGTTGAGCCTATCTCATTATCGTAGAGGGGATCTTTTATCTTATCAGAGAGAGAGAGAGAGGGGGGGAGAGAGAGAGAGAGAGAGAATTCTTCAGGGGATAAGAGCAGTTTGTTAGGGGATTCTTACATACTGGAAGAAAAATATGGTGTTGAGCCTATCTCATTATCGTAGAGGGGATCTTTTATCTTATCAGAGAGAGAGAGAGAGGGGGGGAGAGAGAGAGAGAGAGAGAGAGAGAGGTTCTTAAAACAGTTAGTGTTATTGTATTGTTTTCACTCGACTCACCTGTTATCCCTCCCCTCCCTCCCTCCCTCCTTTCCTTCCTCTCCCTCTCCCTCCCTCCCTTCCTCCCCTCCCTCCCTCCCCTCTCCCTCTCTCCTCCTGCTCCCTCCCCTCCTCCCTCCCTCCTCCCTCCTTTCCTTCCCTCTTCCTTCCTTCCCTCCCTCCCTTCCTCCTCCTCCTCCCCTCCCTCTCCCTCTCCCTCTCTCCCTCCTGCTCCCTCCCTCCCTCTCTCCCTTTGCCTCCTTTAAATAGATCAAACATTCAGTGAAGTATTTTGTTGACTTAGTGTAGTTGTTGTGTGCCAAAACATTCATTAATCTGGTTATTGTAAGAGTGGAGGATGGTGTCGAGTGGGGGCTGGAGGGGGCAGAGGTGGGGGTCTGGAGGGAGTAGAGTGGGGTCTGGAGGGTAGAGTGGGGGTTTGGAGAGGTGGAATAGAGGGTGGAGGGTTGAGTGGGGAGCTGGAGGGGAGAGAGTGGGGGGGGAGGGAAGACAACAAACATTAACCTTGACCTTAGCTTGTGGTTGGAGGAGGACCTTGAGGGGGAGTGGCAGTCTGGTGGTAGGAGGAGATGAGAGGGGTGAGAGGGGGAGGGTTAGCCAGTATAATAACAGCATAATAAGACCATAATAAGACCATTAGCTGACCTAAACACTGTATACACGACCTCACACAGTTTAGGGGTCAACAACAACACCACCACCAACAACAATAAAAACAACAACAACAACAAGACTCACACGCTCCCTAGTGCTGACGCTTTCGAGTAAAACAAAAAAAAAGATGAAATATCCTTAGGATTGGTTGGGCCGTCGACCCTCAAGTGTTGTAAAAACCAAAACCAACGAGATGTCAACAATGGCTGGTGGTCGGTATGGTCACTGTAACTCGGACTTATTTCAGTATTCCTTCTTTCCTTTAATATTTTCTTCCTTTTGATAAGTTTCTCTCTTTTTCTTATCGATTTCCATTCTATACTCGACTCTCTTGTGACGATCAGGTATCATGTCCGTCTGTATTTCTCTATGGAGGAATGATGGTGCCTCAGGATTCCTTGTGATGGCTTGTATTATATTATTGGTGTTTTATGCTGTGTGTGTGTGTGTGTGTGTGTGTGTGTGTGTGTGTGTGTGTGTGTGTCCTGAATTTGAGTGGAAGTGCTAGTTCTGCCCCTCTCCCCCCTCCTCCCCCCTCACTCTCCCCCCTCACTCTCCCTCTCCACCCCCCACCCCCCCAAATTAAGCCCACCAGCCTCCTGCTATAACTCGTTAACAGCATGGCTCTCTACCGTGACCCAGAGAGTGTTAAAGCCAGTTAATGTGACCTTTAACCTTCCCGGGGAATGTAACGAGAGGGCGAGACTGACACTGAGAACTGGAGATTATAATTATGAACTACCGTGATTAATTATATACTTTCGTTGGGGTTTATAATATGGAAAACTTATATAGTATTTTATTAAAACTAATGTAATAATGATATTACGTAAGATTGTAAAGGAATTAAATAATAAACGAGTAAGATTTATTAAAAAGAGGTTCTGATTCTTCTTCATGTGGGGTGTTGATCACGATACTGTGTTTATGTGTTGTGTAGTGTAGTGTTGTGTAGTGTAGTGCTGTGTTGTGTTGTATTGTGTTGTGTTGTGTTGTGTTGTTGCTAGATCGTGTCAACAGTGTGGCCGCCTGTCATTAATGGTTCTGGACACACACACACACACACTAGTTGGTCTGGATTAGTCTGCTTTATTTTACTTCGCTCTTCCTGTGTGTGTGTGTGTGTGTGCGTGTGCGTGTGTGTGTGTGTGTGTGTGTGTGTGTGTGTGTGTGTGTGTGCGTGTGTGTGTGTGTGTGTGTGTGGTAGGCCTGATCTAGGCCCATTCTCTCCCCCTGGTCCTCCTGTGTTCTGAGGGTGAGGTTATTAAGCTGGAGTATTAAACCTAGAGGTCGAGTGTCAGCTGTTATATGTTCCCCACCAGTTGCTGACTCTCCCTCACCCTCCCCTCACCCTTCCCCACCCTCCCTCCACCCTCCTCACCCCTCCCTCACTCTCCCTCTTGTCCACCCTCCTCACCTCCCACCCTCCCTCACCCTTCCTCCCTTATCCTCCCTCCCACAGTATTTGGACAGAGTCGACGTCAGCTGTATGCCATAAATGGGTGAGATGTGATATTGAAATTGGTTAACTCGACTCGTCTAATTGGGAGATCGGGACTGTTAAATGACCTTCCCTTTGTATACATAGAGTGACCCATGACCACAATCTCTTCATCATTTAAAGTATATTCCTATAATCTTGATTTATTATAGCAGTTTTTATTCCTCTGATAAAAATAAAACTATAAATCATTGCCGTTAACTCAAGCAGCGTCGTCAAGGAAGTCAGCTGAGCGCGTGTAAACAAACCTGGGCTCG
Organism: Homarus americanus; assembly: GCF_018991925.1. Classification (NCBI taxonomy): domain Eukaryota; kingdom Metazoa; phylum Arthropoda; class Malacostraca; order Decapoda; family Nephropidae; genus Homarus; species Homarus americanus. The sequence goes on along the minus strand of NW_024721643.1, from coordinate 164,140 downwards.
TGACGGACATAACGCGGAGCTGTTGTATAGGAAGCTTCACTCACCCCCCTCCCCCTCACCCTCAATCTCCCGGAAACTACCAACTTTACTGCTGAGCGAAGGTTCAAGCTTAAATCGATCCAGTGAGGTGATGTAAAACAGTTAACCAAAGTTTTAGAGACGGGGAACTGACTCAGCATTTATGGTCTATGGTGAATGGCGGTCTGTCATGGTGATGGGTGGAGCGTCAAATTGCTGCCTGTCAAGCTGCCTGTGTGTTAGAGACAGACTTGACTCAGTATCTGTCTCTGGTAATATTACGTCAATGTTTTAATCTTTTTACGATGGTGAGTCGTTTCCTCTGTCTAAAAATACACCACAAGTCGACGTTTCACTTGATTATCTAAATTCAGAAAGTCTTAATAACTAAGAACGGCTGTTTTTTACCTGTAATATTACCCACTAATTTATATTTACAGGTGCATGGTGGAGGTACGGTACTTAACCTAGTTTTACACCTGAACAGTAATTAATCTGGCGTGGTGTCCCTGGTTTAAGTTCCCACATTCATCATGAGATAATTAAACACTTAATGAATTAATTTACGAGGAAACCTTCATTTTTTTTGCTTTAAATTGAGGATGAAGACGAATTATTTATTACGTTGGAATGATTTTTCCCCCATTCATTGGAAACATCACAAAAAAGAAAAACATTAATTTTTATCGATTTTCAGTATTGTTTTATGTAATGGTTCGTATATATTCGTTGTGTTATGTTCATTAGCGCATTTGTTTCAACACACGACGCACTATAACAACACTGGTTCGAAGTTCATCCGGAGAAGTTATAATAATGTTTCGGAACAAGTGAACCAATAGTGGAGCAGATTCGAAGCGCTTACTGTTACACACACACACACACACACACTTATTGTTGCACACACACACACACACACACTTATTGTTGCACACACACACACACACACTTATTGTCACGCACACACACACACTTATTGTCACGCACACACACACACACACATTTATTGTTGCACATACACACACACACACATACACACACAGAGGCACACACGTAAATGCAAATGCTTGAATCATTTCCTGTCTATTTCCCTGTGATGACGTGGTGTTCCCTCCGGATAGGTTGGCAATGGATCATATTTTACGGTTATTTGGCGGACATTGGAGCATTGTTTACACGGCTTGTTGGTGATTGGATCATTGTGTACACGGCTTGTTGGTGATTGGATCATTGTGTACACGGCTTGTTGGTGATTGGATCATTGTGTACACGGCTTGTTGGTGAATGGAGCATTGTTTACACGGCTTGTTGGTGATTGGAGCATTGTTTACGGCTTGTTGGTGATTAGACGTATTTACACGGTTTACTGGTGATTATGACTCTTCTCTTCTGTGGTTGTGATTGGTCGGTATTATTCATGACGCCCAGTGGTGATTGGGTCATATTCCTCAGGCTTGAAGGTGATTGGATTAGTCTTTGTAGGCTTTGTTGTGATTGGTTCATAATTTCGCGGGCTTTGTTGTAATTGGTCCATAATTTCGCGGGCTTTGTTGTGATTGGTCCATAATTTCGCGGGCTTTGTTGTGATTGGTTCATAATTTCGCGGGCTTTGTTGTAATTGGTTCATAATTTCGCGGGCTTTGTTGTGATTGGTTCATAATTTCGCGGGCTTTGTTGTGATTGGTCCATAATTTCGCGGGTTTTGTTGTGATTGGTTCATAATTTCGCGGGTTTTGTTGTGATTGGTTCATAATTTCGCTGGCTTTGTTGTGATTGGTTCATCGTCAACAAGAGAACATAACACCGAGTGCCCGCCCCCCCCCCCAAAAAAAAATCTTTAACCAGCTCAAATTTAAATTTTTTTCCTTCTTCCCTTTTGTCATTTTCACATCAACTCTGCTAACTTTTGGCTGCTTGGGAAGTTCTCTCACGTTGACCCAAGTTCTCTCTCTCTCCACTCTAGCTGAGAGAGAGAGAGAGAGAGAGAATATGAGCACTATTCTCCCTTTCTTTATTTTGTCACATTATTTACGCTGACTTTAAGCCCCAAAGACTCTCTCCCTCATCCTGACCATCTCTCTCCCTCACCACCTCTCCCTCACCCTCACCTCACCTCACTTTATCTTCTGTTTATCAAGGTTTTTCCCTCATTTATCGCCGTCCTTCCTTCACCCCCTCCCTGTTATTAGGTTGTCACTCATCATTTAGTTCTCATTTTCACCCTCCCTCCTTCACTCTTTTCTCTCCTTCCCTCCCTCCTTCTCGTTTCTCTCCCTCCCTCCTTCTCTGTTCTCACCCCTCTTCCTCTTCTTTCCTGCTCTCTCTCTTCCTCCCTCTCCACGGTATCCCTCCTCCCCCATCTGAAATAGAAGACAAAGATGGATAATGACATGATAGAGGATGACCCAAAATAGACGAAAGAAACCAGGTAAAGGTGACCTGAAATAGACACACGTCAAGGTGATAAGTGGCTCCCTTTGACCTCCTTCAATTACCACAGGTGGGGGTATAGGTAATTGTTAATTATCTGTTCGTGTCATAAGGTGATGCGTGGTGATATAACATTATGTTGTGTATGTGAGTTTATGTGATTGGGTGGAGTAACACACACACACACATACACATAGAAACAAACATACACTCACACACACACACAGGGGAGGGGAGTTCCACACACCCCCAGGGGAGGCTTCCGTCAAGGTTGTCTCACACTAACTCACTTCCACAAGTTAGTTCAGTTTAACAGTAACTTGAGAGAGATACTAAAGTTACCTCGTACTAAGTTGTGGGCGTGTAGAACTGGCTCAGTGTCTCAAAATCTCTCTTAATATCTCTCTCTGGCTAGTGTAGAGACCGTGGAGAACTACCCCGGTGGTGGTAATTGTGGTGGGGATGGTGGTAGTTGTGGTGGTGGTTGTAGTGGTTATGATAGTGGTGGTAGTGATGGCTGTTGTGGTGATGGCTATAGTATTAGTGATTTCAGTGGTAGTGGTGGTGGTTGTAGTAGCGCTTATAGTGATGGTGGTAGTGGCTATGATAATGTTTGTAGTAATCTTGGTGGTGGTGGTTGTAGTTCTTATATTAGTGGCACTGGTGGTGGTAGAGGTAATCGTGGTGGTGATAATAGTGGTGGTGGTGGTGGTGGTGGTGGTGGTGGTGGTAGTAGCAGTTATCCCCGACGTGGTAATGGTTGTAGATGTTGATGAAGAGAAAGGAAATTACTCGTGAGAACTAATTATGACCCAGCGTTTGGTAATGAATCTGGTGTGTGTGTGTGTGTGTGTGTGTGTGTGTGTGTGTGTGTGTGTGTGTGTGTGTGTGTGTCTTCCTTACACACACACACACACACACACACACACACACGCACAGGTCTGAAAGGAAGGTGGCGCCTCACGGATATACTAATAATATAACAGTACTTGAAATAGCTTATATCATGTTGATTTTCCTTAACATAACACAAAGATCCAGTAATATAACTCGAAATCCGGGGCCGACATATTTCAACACGTTACTTCAGGTACATTCTCGAATCAAAGGGAAAACCTATACTAATCCGTTTACTGTCGGTAGGAAATAACAGTTAGTGTTGGATGTTAAGAGCTCCGACTGGGCACTGACTGTCACTTTCAGTATTGACAGTCAGGCAACCAATACCACCCCCCACCCCACCCCCCACCCCCACCCACCACACAACCATCCATGCCGTGACTGTCAGCCCGTCAATACTAATTCCCTTTGGTGGATCACTGTCAGAACTCGTCATACCCGACACAATCTGGTGATCCCTGGAGTGAATATTGAGTAGACACAATGTTGCTGGTGTTTGAGGAAATATTGCTTAATCGAATTTCTGTTAACTTGCTTTTCTGTTTGTTTTTATTTTATTATTATTATTTTTTTTTATCTCTGGAATTATTTTAGGCAGCGACTGAATGTTTTTATTTTTTTATGTTTTAGTTTCTAGAATGTTTATGTGGAGAAGATAGTGTGTTTACGTCTCATGTAGACTAAGAGAGAGAGAGAGAGAGAGAGAGAGAGAGAGAGAGAGAGAGAGAGAGATCAAGAGGAAGAGATGAAACACGTTCACAGACATAACTGCTGAGATGTTTGGATCAATCAGCTGATGTGTACAACTGACCACGGCGCCTCAACCGCTGATCAGCTGTTTTGTTTATGTCATCGTTGGCGTCTATCAGCCCAACACTTGTTAATATACAGCTGTAATCAACCGCTTCCTGGCTGCTTGGAACATAATGGGAAAACATCTAGTATGTCTTACAATATTTACGATACCCACAGACCAGTACGATATCTCCCGGGTTGCCAGCCATCACCCAGTGCACCCGGTGATGTGAGGGGGAGTGCACGTGCTCACGCCACCAATCTCTCTACTAACTCGCCCTAAGACCAGTTTTTATTTATCCCCCTCTGTCAATTCGTCTGTCTGTGTGTATATAAAGTTTTACATGGCTGATATTTCGTCTGGGTTAAACGACGACTATTTCTCATTTTTCTTATCATCATTATTATCACCATCGTCCTCTCCTTCTCCTTCCTTCCTCATCATCGTTATCATCACCTTCGTCCTCTCCTTCTCCTTCCTTCCTCATCATCATCTTCGTCTTCGACCATTTTCTTCTTCCTGCTTCCCGTGGCTCAGCAGCAGAAGCAGCAGGCGGGAACAGCAGTATCAGGGGATCGTGTTTAAAGGTTTATGACCAAACTTTTCCCTTAAACCCCGACGCCAAATTTTTCCTGCTTTTCACGAGTGTTCTATCAACAGTCTGCTACAAACTTTCTATTTAAGCCTCACCAAGTTTACTTTTGGGTGCAAAAATATGCAAAAATATATAACTTAGAGATGAGAAAACTTTAATGGTTTAGGGTTAATAAAAAGGATGAGAAAACTTTAATGGTTTAGGGTTAATAAAAAGGAACTTAATTAAATATTATATAAATGTACAAAGAGAGAGAGAGAGAGAGAGAGAGAGAGACTTCATATTGTTCTGGTAAACCTAAGCATCAAATGGGTTTCCCTCAACTCCCTCCCTCCACTCCCCTCCCTCCTCAACTCCCCTCAGTCCACTCCTCCCTCCACTCTCCCTCCACTCCTCCCTCCCTCTCCCTCCTCAAATCCCTCCGTCCCTCCCTCCCTCACTCCCTCACTCCCTCCCTCCACTTTCTCCCTCCGTCCCTCCCTCCCTCCACTCTCCCTCCCTCCACTTCTCCCCTCTCTCCACTCTCCCTTCCCTCTCCCTCCCTCCACTCACTCCTCACTCTCCCTCCCTCCCACTCACTCCGTCCTCCCTCCGTCCACTCCCCTCCCTCCGTCCTCCCTCCCTCAGGTACTCCCTCCCTCACCCCACTCCCTCCCTCCTCAACTCCCTCCGTCCACTCCCTCCCTCCGTCCACTCCCTCCCTCCGTCCACTCCCTCCCTCCACTCTCCCTCTCTCCACTCTCCCTCCCTCCACTCTCCCTTCATAGTTATCAACAGGTGAGAGTGGTACAGGTGAACAACAGTATTACACACCTACTCTTAGCTGATGCAGTGTTTCCTTTGTTGTGTTAGTAACAATATGAAGGACGATGATTCAGTTGTGTGTTTGAAGCGTCTGTCAGTACAATGGAAGTTGATTGAGTAGTGTTGTGTTCTGCTCTTGTACTCGACCTGGTAGGGAGGTTGTGTTCGTGCAGCTGTTGTGTTGTGGGTTAGTGTTGTTGTGTTGTGGGTTAGTGTTGTGTTGTGGGTTAGTGTTGTTGTGTTGTGGGTTAGTGTTGTTGTGTTGTGGGTTAGTGTTGTTGTGTTGTGGGTTAGTGTTGTTGTGTTGTGGGTTAGTGTTGTGTTGTGGGTTAGTGTTGTTGTGTTGTGAGTTAGTGTTGTTGTGTTGTGGGTTAGTGTTGTTGTGTTGTGGGTTAGTGTTGTGTTGTGGTTGGTGTTGTTTGTGTTTGTGGGTTAGTGTTGTTGTGTTGTGGGTTAGTGTTGTGTTGTGGGATAGTGTTGTTGTGGGTTAGTGTTGTTGTGCGGTTAGTGTTGTTGTGTTGTGGGTTAGTGTTGTGGGTTAGTGTTGTTGTGTTGTGAGTTAGTTAGTGTTGTTGTGTTGTGGGTTAGTTAGTGTTGTTGTGTTGTGGGTTAGTGTTGTTGTGTTGTGGGTTAGTGTTGTTGTGTTGTGAGTTCGTGTTATAGTAGGGGGAAAAATAATTCTACTACAACTATTACCGCCCACCTAACCTACCAGCATCTTCCCCTACCACAATTATCCACCACCAACCACAACTATTAACCCCCACTTTAACCACTATCATACCCCTACCACAATCCTCCTCCTACAAACATTACCACTGACTCCATCAACCATCACCACTATCCCCCCCCTCAACCAGCACTATCTTCCCCAACCACAATTACCTACCACCACCACTACCAACAACAACAACAACAACTACCACCCCAGTCATCACAACAACTCTTAATGACGTCACCGTGAAATTAAATTCGTTTTGAAAGTTATTACTGTTGACTATCTGTTATGAGGACCTGTCTATTAATTACCTGTCACGCTCCAATGCTCCGGTGGTGAGGTTGAGATGCTCCAATAGCGTGAGATGTTACAAAGGTGA